>NW_026943820.1:11712887-12016128 GCF_035594765.1 Anolis carolinensis
AAAATTACAATTTACAGCCTAAGACAGGAAGGAGAAGCCAAAAGGAGAGAAAAGGAGCCCAAGCGGTGACGGGAGGAGAAGGAGGAGATTTATCCACATACGATTGGTTGATAAAGACTTAAAATAGTGTATAACTACTAAAATAACATATAAACATTAAAATAAATATTGTGTCCCTACTTTGTGGATTTTCACTTATTGCAGGTGGTCCTGGAACTTAACCCCCACAATAAGTGAGGGAACACTATATGAAAAAATTCCGATATGGATTTCTACCCTGGAAGCAAATAAACGGAAAATTCTTAGCTGGACGAAATGGCCAAGATATAAAGAAATATTGTTGAAAAGGAATGACAGATTCCAAGTGAAAAATCAAGAAGACATAAAAAAGTTTTATAAAAATCTGACCTGGTTCCAATATGCCCAAATCAAAGAACAGTTTGCAAAAGACAAAAAAAAAAGTCGGGTTCAACGATGTAGAGACTTTTTGTGACAAAAGGCTCCAGAATGACAAAAAGGACATAATAACACTATATAATAAGTTACTGGAATGGTCCACGGAAAATGAAGGGGTTAAAAATTGTATGGTAAAATGGGTAAAAAATATAGGCAGGCAAATCAAATTAGAAGAATGGGAACAAATTTGGAATAAAAAATTAAATTACACTTATGCAGTAGATTTAAAAGAAAACTGGCTAAAATGTTTCATAGATGGTACATAACCCCGAAAAAAATAGGTATAATGTATAAAAATGTCCAAAATAATTGTTGAAAAAATAGATCTCTGGTGGTCGTGCAAAGAAACAGCAAAATTTTGGAAAACAATACATGCAGATACTCAAAAATGTTTGAAGACCTTCCCAATGAAACCCGAATATTACCTTTTAGGGATAACAGATCAAGACACATATTTTAATTTTAATGAGGATATTTTATTTACATACTTGAATACAGCTGTGAGAATTACTTTCACAAAATACTGGAAAACACAGGAAATACCAAAAATAGAACAATGGTTGGAGAAGATGAAAGCTATCCATAATATGGACACTGAGACAACACAGAGGAAAACCTGTAAAACAAACAGATTGGAAACAATATGAAGAGTATATCAAAAAGATGACTGAAAACTGAAAAGCAAACAAGAACTTGGTTGATACTTAAACAGAAATGGACAAAACCAACCAGTAGGAAGGAAGAATAAGATAGCATAAACAGTAAATAACCCACAGCAATGAAGATGGAAGACGGGAAAAAATCTATCCTCCTGAACTTTCCCATATATTTTCTCCTCCCCTTCCTTTATCCGTTTTCCCTTCTATTCCCCAACCTCTTCCTCCTCTTTCCATCATCCTTCCATCCCAAAGCCCGCCAGTCCCCTCCCCATTCCCCTACATTTCTCCTTCCCTTTCTAACCCACACGCAGTACGTGTGAAAAAGACCTTGGAGTCCTTGTGGACAACAAGTTAAACATGAGCCTACAATGTGATGTGGTGGCAAAAAAAATTCAATGGAATTTTGGCCTGCATAAATAGGGGCATAACGTCTAGATCTAGGGAAGTCATGCTCCCCCTCTTTTTCTGCCTTGGTCAGACCACACCTGGAATACTGTGTCCAATTCTGGGCATCGCAATTGAAGGGAGACGTTGACAAGCTGGCAAGTGTCCAGAGGAGGGCAACTAAAATGATTAAGGGTCTGGAGAACATGTCGTATGAGGAGTGGCCTAAAGAGCTGGGCATGTGTTGTGGTTCAGCCATCAGGTTCTGCCCTTCCGCAGAGATGGAGGGGGAATCAGAGTCTGATTTGGATTTTGGCTCCTCCAGAATTTGCATCAAAGCCCAATGGCTTTGCAGGTGCCCCAAGTTGTGCTTACTGGAGATCCATTAATTGGAGAACATTCCAATGTTCAGTCAAGGTCGGTTTTGCCAGATGGTGTGGTGGCGGAGGAGGATGTGGTTTTCGATCGGAGGGAATCTTTTGCGAAGGACAGGAGTCGAAGGGAGGGGCTGAGACGAAGTCGGTGCTTGGCTCTCAGGTGCACAAATGAATAACTTTCTCATTTGAAGTTCTGTGCGCCCGGACTCTCATTGCCCGGTAGCCTTGAGAACTCCTTAAAGGGGCCTCAATTCCTGTTCTCGTTGCGATGTCAACTTTGCTATCCATGGAAGAAGAATCTATGTTCCAGTGCCTTGTTCCTTGCCTTGTTCCTGTGCTTTGCTTCATGACTTCCAAGCCGAGTTCATGCCTTGTGACCCTCAAGTATACCTAGCCTTGTTAACCTCGGTTCCATGATCCCGGAGTGGTTGCTTTCCATGTGGATTACAGTTTGTGGATTTCCAGCATCTTGTTCCTATTGCTTGTGACTACTGGCTGACTAACTCTGGCTTCTTGGTGGAACTAACGAGTTCCGTTTATGGATTACAATATTGAAAGACTTTATTGGGGGTGCTATGAATGCGATTTCCTGCTTCTTGGCAGGGGGTTGAACTGGATGGCCCATGAGGTCTCTTCCAACTCTACTATTCTATGATTCTATGATTCTATGATTCTATTGGACTTGCTTTTGAACAGTTAAGGACTATTCTCTCTATTGACTTTGAACGCCATTTGCTTAAATTTATATATCCTTCAATAAACTGCTTTGCTTATGATCCTGGCTCCAGTGTGGTTTTCAGGGTGCCCTCGCAACCTTGGGGTGTAACAGCATGTTTAACCTGCAGAAGAGAAGGCTTAGAGGAGACATGATAGCCATGTATAAATATGTGAGGGGAAGTCATAGGGAGGAGGGAGCAAGCTTGTTTTCTGCTGCCCTGCAGACTAGGACATGGAACAACAGCTTCAAACTTCAGGAAAGGAGATTCCACCTGAACATTAGGAAGAACTTCCTCACTGTGAGAGCTGTTCAGCAGTGGAACTCTCTGCCCCGGAGTCTGGTGGAGGCTCCTTCTTTGGAGGCTTTTAAGCAGAGGCTGGATGGCCATCTGTCAGGAGTTCTTTGAATCAGATTTTCCTGCTTCTTGCAGGGGTTGGACTGGATGGCCCATGCGGTCTCTTCCAACTCTATGATTCTATGGTTTAATAAAAAAAGTTGTTTTCCTCAAATATCTCAGTTCTTGACTACCAGCGTTCAGAAACTGGCAGAAACTTGGCAAGCAATTGCCATCTTTATTCAATATGAATTGTGCCAGTTTTTGCAGCGATGGTTTAAGAGGAGGGGGAAAGCCTACATTTTAAAGATCCCGTGGCCCTGTCATCGCTAATTCCTTTGCAATTCACTACTATTAATCATCCAAAAACACAGCGGGGTACAAGATGTAATTCTTGGGTTGTTGGTTTTTTTAGGCCGAAGGCTTCTGACGTCGCCGCTAAGAACGCAACAATGAGGTGCCAACATTTGTCCTCAGGATTCAAACCATCAGCACGCGTCTTAATAAATCATTAGTCTACCCACAAGCAAATAAATATGTCTCAAAAATGTGGTGGGGATAAAACAACAACAACAACATACGGCGTATTGACATCAACAACTTTGAGATTCTTTGCTTGTAGCATGAGAATAAAACTAGCATGCTAATATGACATTTACAAATAATACCTAACCGCAGTCTAATTAACTTATTGTGTGCCTGCTAAAGCAGCATACATATTGTATTAGAGAAAGAAGGGGGGCGCAAAGTCATTATTTGTTCTGTGGCATGGAAACTTAATATATTTGCATATTTAACAAATTGTTACAGTGAAGGGGGGGGGGTGGCTGTTTCTAATGTGGGAACCGTCATTCTGTAGCTCATAAGCTTCAAAATGTGAGATCAAAAGCACCATGCTATTATTATTTTCTTTTGTCAACAGCGTCCTTGTAGCTGCCGGGCTTGAAGGAGTTGGCTCCTGAAGCAAACCCTTGCGGAGTGGAAAGTCTGGGATGACTCCAAAGGGAAGCTGGTAGTCAATCACTTGGTGGAGATGGAATTTGGGGCTTGGGGAAGTCCTCATCCACTCCATAAAAATCCCACAAATGAATGAAGTTTCCATGTTAGTTCCTCTGGGGTTCCACTTGAAAATTAAAAGAACGATAAAAACGCAGAAGTTCTTTGGGATATAGGGCTCAGCACCATGATAGGTCCTTCAACATTTGGACTAAAACTCAAAGTTAATGTCCTTTTCCACTGTCATGGGAGTCACTGAGGACAATATGGCTTTGGTGTTTCTTGCTATTATTCTGGGTTTCCATTTTCTCTAAGTTTTCATTTGGATATTAAAGAAAAGTTCAAAGATGCTGAGGTTCTATGGATCATAGTGTTCAACACTATGGACAACTTTTTTAAAGTTTGGACTAAAATCCAAAGTTAAACTAAGTTTCATGGGAGCCATTGAGCACTGATGTTTCCCTCTCTTATTGTCTTCTCTTCCAGCAACATCTCTTATTCTAAGATGCTGTCATATGCTTCCATTCTCTGCACCTAGTTAGATCCATTATCATCATCATCATCATCATCAACAACAACAACATTTATATCCTGCCCTTCTCACCCCGAAGGGGACTCAGGGCAGTTTACAAGTTATATTTCTATAAAAAGGTAAAGGTTTCCCCTGACATTAAGTCTAGCCATGTCCGACTCTAGGGGTTGGTGCTCATCTCCATTTCTGTCACGACCCAGGCTACAGAGCACCAATAACCATACGCAGAGGCCAAATTCTATCTAATATCTTTATTAAGGAAATATATAAAGTTAATAAAAGCGAATGTAAAGGTTAGTCCAGAAGCAGACCTTTCAGGAAAGGTCAAAATTAGTCCATAGAAACAATGTCCAATATGAAATATTAAGGTCCAAAGTTGTAATCCAATAACCGAAACACTCACTTTGCCAGGCAAAGTGAGGGGAGATGACAAGGTCCTTTAGTCCATGAACTTGAGCAAGGCTAGGAAATAACTTGATACTTGAAACAAGGCTTGAATCGTGGAACAAGGTAACGAGGAACAAGAACAAGGTCCGTGGAATAACTTGGTAAAATCCGTGAAACAAGGCAAGATTTAGTCCTGGGAAACAAGGCAAGGTCCGTAGGTAAACAAAGGCTGGGAAACAGGAGCGAAGGCTGGAAACAAGGACAAGGCTTGAGCAGGAACGAGGCTTGAAGCGGAGCGCGCTGTTCAGACACAACTCGCTCCGGAGGCTGACGAATTGACTCCGCGAAGTTACTTCGCGGGTAAAACACCTATATAGAGTCTAACTTTCCCGCCGAAGCAGTTCTCTGGGAACCAGAAACGAAAGCTAAACTCTGAGACCAGATGTTTGACTCCTTAAAGATTCTCACGAAAAGCAGGCTTAATTGGCTACATTCTTAGCTGCTATTCTAGCACTCCTGCGCGAAGCTGCTTCCAAACCCCTCTGTTGTTTACAAAACTCATGGCGAGAGAACACGGGAGATGTAGGCTCAGGGTTTGTTTGACATACTTCTGGGACACAACTTTCTTGCAGGTGCAAGGTTCCCAGATCTGCCTGGGAAAGATCTGGCTGAGAAGATTCCAGTTCTGACTGGGAAGGTAAAAAACCCAAGTTTTCTTCTTCATCAGGCATTACAATGTCATGAGCAGGACTACAAGGCCCATGAGTCATCACAATTTCTAAGCCGAAGAGCCAGCGTTGTCCGTAGACACCGCCAAGGTCATGTGGCCGGCATGACTGCATGGAGCGCCCTTACCTTCCTGCTGGAGCGGTACCTATTCATCTACTCACATTGACATGTTTTCGAACTGCTAGGTTGGCAGGAGCTGGAGCTAACAGCGGCTGCTCCCGCCGCTCCCGGGGTTTGAACCTCGGACCTTTCGGTCTCCAGCTCAGTGCTTTAACGCACTTCGCCACTGGGGCTCCTATATATATTTATATACAATATATTATATTATTAACATAGCACAATATAAGCATTTATATTGCTATATTGTACTATGACAGTATATTATAATATATTGTAATCCATGACCCAGTTGAGCCCATGAGAAACATCGTGTCTGAGCCATAAAAGCTCTTGAATCTGTTAGTGAAAATCCAACATGTCACAAAAAGGACCATCCTAAAGAGATATGTCACTAACAAAGGTAGACAAAAGAATGTGAGCTGACCAAGGAAGAAGTTTTGGTTCTCAGATCCTTTTGATTGCTGGGGACTTCAATTTTTAGAAGCCCCAGTCAATTTCGCCAGTGGTCAGGAATTCTGGGAGATGAAGTCCAAACCCCTTGGAGAACCAACGATTGAGGGCTGGGCTGTGGTGCAACTGCTTAGTAGCCAGCTGCAATGAATCACTACTGACAAGAGGTCATGAGATTGAAGCTCGGGTCAAATTGAGCTTCTGACCATTAATAGTCTAGCTCGTTGTTGACCTAAGCAGCTCAAAAGACAGTTGCATCTGTCGAGTAAAAAATTTAGGTACCGTTTTATGCAGGGAGGCTAATTTAACTAATTTATGACACCTTAAAAACTTCCAATAGCACGTGGAAAGGAATGAGGAAGTACTCCATCAAGGACTCGGTGTCACAAATGGCCGATGAAGTGGCAGCTCCCCCTGGAACCGGAATTGAGCATAACCTCATGAAGCCAGAAGCTGGAAAATGTCAAATTGCCTCTGTGTCTGTCTATATGGTGTATGTCTAATGTCATTGAGTGTTTGCCATGAATATGTGCATTGTGATCCGCCCTGAGTCCCCGCCCTGTAAATAAATAAATAAATAAATAAACCACTCTTCTAGAAGATAGGGAACAAATAAAAATAAGATAGCTGTTGAATCCTGGCCTGGAAGTTCTTCCTGCATATCTAAATCAGGAAGAATCAATCATCTTTCTGTTAGGTGGAGTTTGATGATGCTAGTCTCAACTTCTTTTGCTCCATTCAGATTCCTTAAGACTACTGCCAGAAGTAATATTGACAATCACATTAAAATCCCCCAACAATCCAGTTTTGTGTTGCAATATTTCCCTATATCCAAGTTAATTCAAATTTGTTTTCATTTTGAGCAGTGCCCATACTTGGGCAACAAAGCAACAACTGAAGTGTGGGAAAGAAGAAACTGGCACATCTTATGCTTAAATATTATTAAAAACTTCTTTACAGAGACAACCAGCTCACTATCCATCATCTCAAAGTAAGCAATCTTTGAAAGGTAAAGCTGCCTTTATTTAATTTGATGGACTGGCTGTTCATTATTTCTACTCTTCTGGGTCTGTGATTTATTTCATCACTACATTTTTTTTTAAAAAAAGGACAAGTAAATTAAGGAGCAAACCTTGGAAATTATTATTGGAAAACATATTGGCGATATGCTTCTGTTGTTGAAAGCAATTAACATCTCTGGTCTCCTCTCATCCCTTCCCTTGCTGTTGGATCTTTGACTCATCTTTTATATATTATACCCTAACTTGGTTTCTAAATCTCTGTTTCTCTGCGGTTTTCCAGACTCCTTGTGACAAAGCCACATCTTCCCTTCCTGTCCCTTAACGGAGTAGGAGGGCATTGGTGAACACACAAAATTTGTTTCTAATTTTACATTGGCCAAAGAACATTCCTGAGTTGACCAGCAAAAAAAAAATGGGTAGACCTTTTTCTGAAACTCCCACAAGGCAAACAAAACCAAGAAGAAATCAAATAAGACCGCAATGCAGCATAAATATTTTCACACTTCTTTTAGCTCGTGAGTCTCTTTCTCAAGAAATGCTTCTCCCTCTCCTTCTACTGTCAAGATCTCTAGAAACTATTGACAACCATGTACAAGATGGGCATTTCCCTCATTTACTGCAGCATAGAATTGACATGGTAGTCTTTGGACTTGATGAGAAGATTGGATACCCAGCAAGATGCCTTTTTGAGTGTATACAGCAGTGTTCAGCCTAATTCATACAAACATCAAATGAGGCTGTACATATAATTTTGCCCTGTATTACTTCACTCTGTGGGGTAGGAGTTCTCAGACTTTTTTAGCCGTGGAGCCCTTTTTGAAGCAAAAGTTTCTCATGAACACCCAATAAATTTTTATATTGATAGGTAAAAGTTTTCCCCTGACATGAAGTCTAGTCGTGTCTGACTCTGAGGGTTGGTGCTCATCTCCATTTCTAAGCCGAAGAGCCGGCATTATCCATAGACACCTCCAAGGTCATATGGCCAGCATGACTGCATGGAATAAGTTACCCTCCCTCCAGAGCAGTACCTATTGATCTACTCACATTTGAAGGTTTTTGAACTGCTAGATTGGCAGAAGCTGGGGCTAACAGCAGGAGCTCACCCATTCCCTGTATTCAAACCACTGACCTTTAAGTCAGCAAGTTCAGCAGCTCAGCAGTTTAACCCACTGCACTACCAGGAGCTCCATGTTTATATATTGTATTATATATCATATTATATATAATGTATATATATCAGGCATAGGCAAACTTTTTGCCCATTTTATATATATGTGTGTGTGTTTATATATTATATTATATGGTATTATCTCACTTATTACGGGGGTTACGTTCCAGGACCACCCGCAATAAGTGAAACTCCGCGAAGTAGGGACGCTATATATTTATATATTATTTTAGTAGTTATACACTATTTTAAGTCTTTATCAACCAATCGTGTGTTGATAAATCGCCTCCTTATCCTCTCATTGCCACTTGGGCTCCTTTTCTCTCCCTTCGGCTTCTTCCTCCCTTCCTTAGGCCGTAAATTGTAATTTTTTATGATTTATAATAGACTTTTAGAGTTTGGGGCCCCTGTTGGCACAGTGTGTTAAAACGCTGAGCTGCTGAACTTGCGGACCAAAAGGTCCCAGGTTCAAATCCGGGGAGCGGAATGAGCACCCGCTGTTAGCCCCAGCTTCTGCCAACCTAGCATTTCGAAAACATGCAAATGTGAGTAGATCAATAGGTACCGCTCCAGCGGGAAAGTAATGGTGCTCCATGCACTCATGCCGGCCACATGACCTTGGAGGTGTCTCTGGACAACGCCGGCTCTTCAGCTTAGAAATGGAGATGAGCACCAACCCCCAGAGTCGGTCATGACTGGACTTAACATCAGGGGAAACCTTTACCTCTACCTTTAGAGTTTACTGAAAAACTGCAAAAGAGCGAATCTGCAAAAAATGAACAGCGAAGTAGTGAGGGAACACTATATATCATATTATATATAATGTATACATATCAGGCATAGGCAAACTTTTTGACACATTGTGTTTTAAAATTTGACAGACAGACCAAGCCGGTGGCAGATGGATGGAGAGTGTTTGTGTGAAGTATTTGAAAAAGAAATGTACAAATTCCTATGCACACTGCACATATCTCATTTATAGTGCAAAAAAAAAAGGAAAGAAAGAACAATGCAATATTTAAAATGAAGAACAATTTTATCCAACATAAACTTAGCGTTATTTCAGTGGAAGACCCCAGTGGCTATCCAGTCCAACCCCTTTCTGCCATGCAGGAAAAGCACAATCAAAGCACTCCCTGAGCAGTGGGAGGGAAATAGGGTTTTGGATGCAAGCAAGGCAAGGGGGAAAGGATTTGCGCAGTGAGGAAGGTATGGAGGGAAAAAAGTTTTTTTGGCAAGGGAGGCAAGGGAAAAAGCTTTTGGATGCAAGGAAGGTGAGGGAGGGAGAGGAGCAGGAAAGAAGAGGGAAAGCTTGAAGGGGGAGGAGGGAAGCTCGAAACCTCTCAGTATGATTCACAGAGCCCCACGGGCCGCCCGGAGCACACTTTGAGAACCCTTACTGTAAGGGAACAGGCAAGCGACAAAATTCTCTACCTTTGCATCTACTGAAATCTAGAAAACAAGATGCCAAGGAGACATCATGCAATCTTTTCCCTAGTATACTTGTGCATTGTTTCTCCAGCTTTGTGTTGTGTCAGGCCAGTAACTCTCCCCTTCCCAATCCATGAATGTTTAGGTCAAATCAAATTCTTTATCTCAGCCAAAATCTTAGCTGGATGTGACAAAGCATAAAGGTCCACCAGATAGAACTCTACTCTCTCCCCCTTCTACTCATCCCTCTTGGCTTTCTTGCTTGTTGGTACCATACATGTGATTGGTCTTCAACATCTGTTTAGATTTTAATCTAGTTCTCTGTAAAATGAAAGAGATAGACATGATTTGTAAGAGAAGTCCAATTAACAATTGGTTACATGCAATACGTTAAGCAACTCTAAACTGGATTTCTGAAATCTAGAATATTCCAAAATTGTCCACAAAGTGGCTGAGACAGGGACACCTTCGCTTTTTCATAATTCAATGAATGCACACTTTGTTTCATGGACAGAATTATTGACCTTAGGCTATATTTTTAAGGTATGTATTAAACATCTATGAATTTTGTATATAGACTTGTGTCCCATCTCCAAGATATTTCATTATGTACATAGATGCAAAAACAGAAATTTCAAAATTAGGGGGGAGATCCACAATATTTTATAGAGCTATATTTTAATATGTGTATTTCTGGAGTTTTGGCAGTGTTTATATGTTTTAATTGTTCTGTAACCTGACTCGAGCCTTCAGGAGAGGCGGGTAAGAAATAAAATTTATTATTATCATTATTATTATTATTATTATTATTATTATTATTATCTTGAAACTATTTAGTTGCTTGTGATTTCTTTTCTTTTTTTTTATTTTATTTTTATTTCCATTATTTGAAATGTACAATGCTTTTGACACGAAATAAAAATAAACCTTGAAACGACCGGTGAGCCATCAGGAAGGTAGGTAAGAAATAAAATTATTATTATTATTATTATTATTATTATTACTACTACTATGAAACTACCGGTGGTGCAATGGGTTAAACCCTTGTGCCAGCAGCACAGCTGACCAAAAGGTTGGCAGTTCAAATCCAGGGAGCGGGGTGAGCTCCCGTCTGTCAGCTCCAGCTTCCCATGCAGGGACATGAGAGAAGCCTCCCAAAGGGTATCCCCTGGGCAACATCCTTGAAGACGGCCAATTCTCTCACACCAGAAGTGACTTGCAGTTTCTCAAGTCACTTCTGACACTATTATTATTAATAATAATTATTAATTATTAATTATTACACTTCAGGTACCTATAATTTCGAAGAAGGAGTTCTCAATTTCTAAATGGGTTTTCATTACTAAAGTTCATTTGGCTAGAAAGAGAAAGAAGGGAAAGATAAAACTGCAATGTTATTTAACACAAAATGAATGGGTGGGTTGAAACAGACTAAACAGAAGCCAGGCAGAAAACACTGTGGTTTGAGTGTTATTTAAGTCAAAGTATTATGAGCTTTCTTTTGTGTTCTGTCCATGCTTCAAAATTGGGGTGTTTTTTAAAAAGGAAATAACAATGACAACAGCAAAAGCAATGGGAAAATAACTTTTATAGCTGTGGTGGTGAAAAATAAAAACCGCCTTGGAAGAGCTGCTTGTCCAAGTGATATCTGTTATGTCAGTCTGCTCCCTAGTGTTATTATAGAGGTGCAACACCTCTGTCAAGTTAAAAGAAAATGTACACATAGCTGCGGATGGAAAAGACAAGGGATTTGGCAGAAGTATCTTGATAAAAAAATATGTTGGACCGAGATCAATCCTTTTGGCTAATGTTTGGTGCCCTTTAAGCAAAATAAAGGAGAACGGTTATGTGCCAATTGGGTTTGGTTTATAAACTAGCATAAAGATATAGGCAATGAGACTGGTTTTAAACATAATAATAGTGATGATAATAACAATGATTTAAATACCCTAAAGGAACCCAGTTTCCCTTCTGCTTTTGGAAGCTAAGAAAGGTCAGATCTGGTTAGTTCTTGGACGAGAGACCACCATAGAATACTGTAGGCTATACTGTATGTCAGAGGAAGGAATTGGCATAAATATTTCTAAACATTCCTTGCTTAACAAAACACTGAAATTCATGGGGTCTCCATAAGTCACAAGGCGATTTGAAGGCATACAAAGACACTCAAACACAACAACTTTTGAAGTGTTTTGGTTCAAAGTTGATCAGAGGTAAACCGATTCCATCAACTGGAATTACTTCATGAATATATTTATAATAATATTGATCTTGTTCATCCCAATGGTCAGATAAGGCACACAACAAAGCTACTTTAATTCCATCTTCTGACTGAATTGGTGGAAGTTTCCAAGAAGTAGGGACAAAACTTGAAAGGGTACTTTCTAAAGTGCAGTTACAATTCAAAGGCCAAACAATATTATTAATTTTAAGAAAAGAATTCAAACTACTATCCCTAGCAAGACAGACTAATGCATTTAGTAGTGGTTTGAGTATTAGGACTCTGTAGACAAAGGTTTGAATCACCTGTTCGTCAAAGAATCCCCAGGTAAGCTTGGGCAAGTCACAGATTCTCAGCCTCAGGAAAGCAATGACAAGCTCCCTCTGAACAAATCCTGCCAAGAACGCCCTGTGATTGATTCCTCATTGGATCATCTTACGTTGGAAAAGACTTGAAGGCAACAGCAATGAAATTTTAATTATTATTATTATTATTATTATTATTATTATTATTATTATTATTATTGACACAAAGACAGAGTATGACACAGAAAACAAGATATATATGCTGGATTTCGTATCACAAAATCACAAGTCGAACACTTCCCAAGTGTTTAGGACTGTGTGATGTATTTTCAGATGATATGCACAGATATTATTATTATTATTATTATTATTATTATTATTATTATTATTATTATTAGATACACAACAAGATGAGTACACAGCAAACAAGATCACTATAGGGGCTTTTGTATTGGATCACCTGTCGGACACTTCCAAAGAGTCTAGGACTATGGGATGTATTGGCAAATAATGTGTGCAGATCCGAGTAGGGTGGGCTTTTGCAGCTGACAGATAGTGATTTTGTCAGCGCCAATTATTTTTAAGTGCTTGCCAAGGTCTTTAGGCACTGCACCCAGTGTGCTGATCACCATCACCACTTCTTCTTCTTCTTCTTCTTCTTCTTCTTATTCTTATTCTTATTCTTATTCTTATGTCCCACTTTATCTCTCCTGCAGGAGACTCAAAGCGGTTTAACATAAAAACATCAGCATTCAAGGGTTGAATGAAAAGTAATGACTCCACCTTCGTTACTTGGGTTTGGACGGGAATATTTTAATAAATCAAATGCAGAAATAATCCTTGGAATGTGTTCTTTAACTACCACTATTCGCTTTTCCACACAATCACCAGACAATTGGATACATTTCTGCCAACGATGAACAAGTTTTCTGAAGCCGTCACAGAAGAAGTTGACACTCTGTTTCCGCAACCAGCATCTCACAGGACCCATCGTGCACAGATCTCCCAATAGCCAAGCAAAGCAACAATGTGACCCACATGTTCTTGTGAAATGCCAATTATCCTCGAAATTTCTTTCTGAGTGATATGACGGTCATCCTGAATCAATCTGTCAACCTTTTGCTTGTGAAACTCAGTAGTTGCTGTCATGCAAGTCAGATGTTCCCACCTCAACATCTTTAAACTTACTCACCCAACGACACACGGTACTCAGATCAACACAATCCCCATAAACAGCTTGCATTCTCTGATGAATCTCCTTTGGGGTGACACCTTCTGTTGTCAAGAATTCAATGACTGCATGTGGCTTAAGTTGCACTGACCAACTGCCTGTGCAGGGTTCCATACTTCTCACTTTAACAACACAACCATTCAATGCTAAGGCTTTCTGCCAAATGGAACTGTAGAGGAGAGTCTACTGAACAAGCCAGCACCTGCCTCATACCAGTACTGCCATCTGTTGAGGAGTTACGAAGGTGGAGGCATTACCTTTCATTCAACCCTCATACAATTTCAAATATACAAAACATTAAAACAGCATTAAACATCAGTATTAAAACAATTCAGATTAAATCCAGAAAAACATAGAAAACCACAGAAAATAAGAACATCAACACTGTCCATCTATCTTTCTTTGATTCATTCATTCTTGATTACGGTACAGAATCCTTTGCCTGCCAAATAAACAAAGACCATAAGAAAGTAGCATTGTCTTGCAGAGTTTGGGAAACTTTCTTCACCAGTTCAGTAAATGAAGTGAACAGGGAGGAAGAAGACATGTAGTTATGCCTAGGATCCTAGTCATTGTATCTGCCTGCCGTGGAGACGTTCAAAATGAAGATGAGCCGTCTACAGCGGGAGGGAAGTCACCACTGCAAACATGGTTAAAGGCACCGTCTGTATATCCTTTGGTACCCAGGCAAATTCGTATTATTTTAATGGCCAAGAAAGACAAAAGCAGTCAGAAGCAGTACTTGCAGTGTACACAACCTATTTCATGGCACGATGACAGCCTGTCTTGCTAACCTACCTGGAACTGTTCTCCAGGTTAGATGCTAAGATCAAGACCCACTGAAGAAAGGAGCTTGCGAGTGCAAGGAAAGCGAGGATAACTGGTGTTCGTAGCTGACAGGCTGTGCTTGGCACTTGACTCGCAACTGAACAAAACAAACACAGAGTAAATGCGCTGGCAAAGGAGGAAATCGGTCTTTCAAGGTCTCGGGTTTTCTCAGCCGTCCAAATTACAAGGGATCAAATCTGAATCTGACAAAGAAAAAAAGAAGACAAGGAATTCTGAAGCTATAGGAGTACTTACATTAGATGGTTTTGCGATGCCACTTATTTCATAGGAATTGCATGATGCTGATTTAGGTTTGGAATTGCTATAGTCTGCTGACTGTGGTCTCTTCTCTTGACACTCCTTGCTCCCATATTGGGGCACAACTTGCATTTGAGAATATAAGATCTTAAAATATATTGCATATGTATCATTATTGCCCTGCCTCCAATTCTGAACATGCCCATTGCACTCAGCTAATAATAATAATAATAATAATAATAATAATAATAATAATAATAATAATAATAATAATAATAATAATCGCACAGACAGACTACAAACAGAGGCACAACTATGTGGCCCAAATGATTCATTGGAACTTATGCCTCAAGTACCACCTCCCAGCAGTAAAGAACTGGTGGGATCACAAACCTGCAAAGGTCGTGGAAAATGAACACGCAAAGATACTGTGGGACTTCCGAATCCAGACTGACCACGTTCTGGAACAACACACCAGACATCACAGTTGTAGAAAAGAAAAAGGTTTGGATCATTGATGTCGCCATCCCAGGTGACAGTCGCATTGACGAAAAACAACAGGAAAAACTCAGCCGCTATCAGGACCTCAAGATTGAACTTCAAAGACTCTGGCAGAAACCAGTGCAGGTGGTCCTGGTGGTGATGGGCACACTGGGTGCTGTGCCAAAAGATCTCAGCCGGCAATTGGAAACAATAAACATTGACAAAATTACAATCTGTCAACTGCAAAAGGCCACCCTACTGGGATCTGCGCGCATCATCCGAAAATACATCACACAATCCTAAACACTTGGGAAGTGTTCGACTTGTGATTTTGTGATACGAAATCCAGCATATCTATCTCGTTTGCTGTGTCATACAATGTTGTTGTGTCAATAATAATAATAATAATAATAATAATAATACTTTATTTTTCTATCCTGCCTCCATCTCCCCGCAGGGACTCAGGGCGGCTAATACAGGCCAAGCCCAAAGAACAGTAAGCAAATAAAATGCAATACTATTAGTTATTGGTTGTTGTTGAGCTTATGTTTTAATGATATTTTATATGTTTTTATGTATTAATTCATCGTAATTGAAATGTATTTTATGTTGATATATTTTATTGTTGTATTACCGGGCTTCGTCACCATGTAAGCCGTCCCAAGTCCCTTCGGGGAGATGGAGGCAGGGTACAAAAATAAAGTTGTTGTTATTATTATTATTATTATTATTATTATTATTATTATTATTATTATTATTATTATATTATGACAAAGCAAACAAGATAGACATGCTGGATTTCGTATCACAAAATCACAAGTCAAACACTTCCCAAGTGTCTAGGACTGTGTGATGTATTTTCGGATGATGTGTGCAGATCCCAGCAGGGTGGCCTTTTGCAGTTGGCAGATCATAATTTTGTCAATGTCTATTGTTTCCAAATGCTGGCTGAGATCTTTTGGCACAGCACCCAATGTACCAATCACCACCGAGACCACCTGCACTGGTTTCTGCCAGAGTCTTTGAAGTTCAATCTTGAGGTCCTGATAGTGGCTGAGTTTTTCCTGTTGTTTTTCGTCAATGCGACTGTCACCTGGGATGGCAACATCAATGATCCAAACCTTTTTCTTTTCCACAACTGTGATGTCTGGTGTGTTGTGTTCCAGAACTTTGTCAGTCTGGATTCGGAAGTCTCACAGTATCTTTGCGTGCTCATTTTCTAATACTTTTGCAGGTTTGTGATCCCACCAGTTCTTTACTGCTGGGAGGTGGTACTTGAGGCATAAGTTCCAATGGATCATTTGGACCACATAGTTGTGCTTCTGTTTGTAGTCTGTCTGTGCGATTTTCTTCTTGTTGTTGTTGTTGTTGTTGTTATCATCATCTTCCAAAGGGGTTAATGGTAAGGGTTCTAATGGTAATGGTGAACACCTTGAAGGAACGACTACCCTAACACCCATTGAACCATTATCCAGTTTCTCCTACTTGCAATCTAGAAAATATATCATCTCTGGAAATGTAGTAGGCTTCCACCAGAAGGTACCACCAAGTCATCAAGAAGAACCTAGAACATTTCTAGACAGGATCTTTCTCTAGGGCTTTTCTGGGTCCTCCAGGGTGACACTAGGGTCACTATTATCTACAGTTCAAGAATATGGTTGTACAATATGTACCTGCCTAAGAATTGTCCTACCAGTCATATCCATACACTGTGTAGGGAAATAGGAGAGAGCCTTCTAAGCTGTAGTATCCCAGTTGTACAACATGTTCCCATCAAAGACTTGAATTACACCAATGCTTACCTTTGCTGTACACCAATGCCTTTGGTCTTCATTCATTTATCTCAGATGCTTGTGTACATCCTTTTAAACAGTTTCAGTCTTTTAAATCTGTTCAACTTGTTAATTATGTCAAATATGTTAGTTTATTTATTGGGTTGTTGTGTGTTTTCCGGGCTGTATGGCCATGTTCCAAAAGTATTCTCTCCTGACGTTTCGCCCACATCTATGGCAGGCATCCTCAGAGGTTTTGAGGTTGTGATACCTCACAACCTCTGAGGATGCCTGCCATAGATGTGGGTGAAACACCAAGAGAATACTTTTGGAACATTGCCATACAGCCCGAAAAGCTCACAACAACCCTGTGATTCCAGCCTTTGACAACACTTAATTTATTTATTTATATTGAAGCTTTTTAAGATTGAAAAACCGAGGAACTAAATTTGACAAATGTATCCATCCCTTCTATTAGGTTAGACAGCCTGATAGTATAGGAATCTGTATTTGAAAAGTGGGCTAGAGATCTGTGTGAGTCAATAATCTCTTAAGTATAAGTCACAAGGCAAATAATATCCTTTTTCGTATATTGTGCACCTGAACCCTGTTGCCAAAAATGGGTCTTGAGTTCAGATGAAGCCCTGCATGAAATAAACCTAACAAGCTCTTGCCATTTCAAAATGATTTATATATCAATTTCTGTAAAAGCAGGGAGCAGAATATACACGCAAGGCAATGTTGACACTATAAATGTGTCTTTATTGATCTTGTTCAGTGTAGAGAAGATTGGGAAGAAAGTAAGCTGTGGGAAGTTTTAGCATAGCTCAGAATTAGTCTTCAGGTATTAAAGTCAATTAATGCCCTCCAGGGTTTTCCCTCTAAACAATTACTTAAGAGCTCTTCAGAAGAAATTGAGCTGATATTCAATCAATGGATATGTCAGTTTGGCACTTTGGTAAATAGGTGATATGTGGAGATGTCTTACTTACCGAGGTAGAATGCTTATTCATTAAGTGCTAATTGCAGAAGTCTCTGAACGATACATTGGAAAAAAAAAACCTCTTCCTCGTCCCAACCTTTCAAAATGCCTGTGAACCCTTCATATTAGTCCAGTTTTAATTATGAAAATAGCACCCACAGAGATTTCCAGGCACACTTAGCAATTCGTTAGAGTGGCAAAAATATGAAACACATTCTGACAATGAAGCATACATATTTCAGCCTGATATCCTTCCTGCTAAAATGCTATGCTCAGGAAGAAAAAAAATCAATTTTAGTAAAGTCCTCCAAGCACCAAAGGGACTGGCATGCAACTGAGCAATTTTAAAAACACGTCCATAAGCTGAAGCTTTTGATTCATGTTTACTGCAAAATTATATTTGGAGAATTTTCATAATGATGTGCAGACTGTCATCACCCTCACACTGCAAAACAGAGAGTCAGATACAGTTGAGAGGTGAAGGGCACGACATGGGGGGAATCAAAGGCCACTTAAAAAGTTTGAGCTGAGAATCTGTAAATAAATAAGAACTTGATGGGATTCTGAAATAATAGCACACTGGAAACTTAACTTTGATGCTTATGGAGATATGGGATAGAAACAGCAATGCTCTTATTAATGAATTGCAACCTGGCACAACTTGGTGTGCAACCCAAGGCACATGTATGCAAGTATTGTAAATCTTCAGGCACAATGCACATGCTCAACAATATCACTTGTGTTGACTCTACTGCTACAACTTTTTAAACCTCTATCCAAAAAGAATATACATTCTCCATTGGAATAAAATGTCCAATTGCTTCCACAGGCAAATGTACAAATGTGTAAGACAAAAATGTGCCGTTCTTCATTAATTTCATTCTCAAAGAAAGCTACAAACAATATTAGCAATGGGTTGCTGTGAGTCTTTCAGGCTGTATGGCCATGTTCCAGAAGCTTTCTCTCCTGGCATTTTGCCCACATCTGTGGCAGCCATCCTCATAGATTGTGGGCAAAACATCAGGAGAGAAAGCTTCTGGAACATGGCCATACAGCCTGAAAGACTCACAGCAATCCAGTGATTCCGACCATGAAAGCCTGTGACAATACAATATTAGCAATATTTTCTGTCTAGAAAAATGCTGCTTCCTACACAGAGAATGCAGTCTTCCATGGACTATGATTCTGGAGACCAGCATTTGATTCCTGGCTCAACCACAGAAACCCATTGGGTGACCTTTGGTGACCCACAACCTCTCAGTCCAAGAAAATCCCTTGGTAGATTTGCCTTAGATTTCCAATTAGAAACAACTTGAAGGCACACACTGACAAGTATACTCCTCAATTCCTATAGTAAGAGCCATATTGCGATCTACCATTTCCATGCTAGTTCCCACTGAAACAACAGACAAGAAATGTTGACATCACAGTCTATAGTACATAACTTACAAACCCATAACTGCATTGCAGACTTGCAATGAAACCCTGTGAGCAAATGGCAAAGCTATATATCAAGACGTTCTGATGTGCATCAAGTACAGTAGAATCTCACTTATCCAACACTCGCTTATCCAACATTCTGGATTATCCAACGCATTTTTGTAGTCAATGTTTTCAATACATCATGATATTTTGGTGCTAAATTCGTAAATACAGTAATTACTACATAGCATTACTGCGTATTGAACTACTTTTTATGTCAAATTTGTTGTATAACATGATGTTTTGGTGCTTAATTTGTAAAATCATAACCTACTTTGATGTTTAATGGGCTTTTCCTTAATCCCTCCTTATTATCCAACATATTTGCTTATCCAACATTCTGCCAGCCCATTTATGTTGGATAAGTGAGACTCTACTGTACTTCTATTGAGGCTTGTGGTATTCAGCTGGAGGGCGATCCGTTTTTGGTATCCAAATTTTGTTCGGTACTTAGATCAGTTTTCGGGAGCCTTCTGAAAATCAACAAATAGAAAAAGCTGTTTTTGGCTAGGCAGCTGAAAGATCCGGGAAGATCCAGCCAATTGGTGGCAATGGGGAACTTACAAGGCTCCCCTTTCCATCCCTGGGATTCTTTCCTTTTTTCCTTTCAAGGAAGTCTGGGTTTGAGTAATGGAGTTAAGAAAGCACCCTTCCTGGAATCCTTTTCTTTCATCCTTTCAAAGGAGCATGGGCTTGAAGAACAAGGTTAAGGAAGCATGTGCCACTTTGTCCTAAAAAGAAGGGAAGAAGCTGCACCTGGCAGCCACGTGGTCCATTTCAGCTGAAAAAAACAAAGTGGCTGAGCCCTTACCATTACAGCCAGCCAAACAAGTCGAATTGGCCGAAGGGAACCAACCAAACCGAATCTGTGCACAAGCCTACTTCTAACATACACCAAATATTTCTGATGCACATTGGGTGCTCCAGCACTTCCTTGTCACTGTTGTACTTCACTGATGTGAAGAATTTTTACATGTATTCATGGCCATTATGCATTGGCCCATGGAACATCGATCACTCTGCTGGAAACCATTGCAGAATGGACACCTTATTTAGTAACATCACAGAAGATCCTGACACACACAAAAAGGTAGATCCTAGTTAAATATACATATTAGTAAACTAATCAATTCAGTTTTAGACATACTTTTGGACATTTATGAAGATGTATTTTTTATATATATATACTAGCTGTGCCCGGCCACGAGTTGCTGTGGCGAAGTCTGGTGGTCTGGTAAATAAAGTATTGAGGAATTGGTGGTAGTTAAGGTAAAGGATAAACGTTTTCCCCTGACATTAAGTCCAGTCGTGTCTGACTCTGGGGGTTGGTGCTCATCTCCATTTCTAAGCCGAAGAGCCGGCGTTGTCCGTAGACTCCTCCAAGGTCATGTGGGATGACTACATAGAGTGGCGTTACCTTCCCGCAGGAGCAGTACCTATTGATGCACTCACATTTGCATGTTTTCGAACTTCTGGGTTGGCAGAAGCTGGGGCTAACAGTAAAGGCTCACTCTGGTCCCCCAATTCAAACCTGCGGCCTTTCAGTCCAGAAGTTCAGCAGCTCAGCGCTTTAACACGCTGCGCCATCAGGGGATATTATTTCCTAAAGGTTGTGAATATATAATATTTCTGATTGGTTTTTTTTGTTTGTTGGAGGCAAGTATGAATGCTGCAATTAGGAAAAATGATTAGGATGTAATGGCCTTGCAGCTTTAAAGCCTGGCTGTTTCCTCCCTGAGTGAATTTTTTGTGGGGAGGTGTTAGCTGGCCCTGATTGTTTCCTGTCTGGAATTCCCTTGTTTTCAGAGTGGTGTTGTTTGCGATATTTTATGTGCTTCTACTGTCTGTGGCCCTGAGAAAACAGAGGATTTGCCGGACTTTGATGATGGGAATACTTTGTTGGGAGGTGTTAGCTGGCCCTGATTGTTTCCTGTCTGGAATTCCCTTGTTTTCAGAGTGATGTTGTTTGCAATATTTTATGTGCTTCTACTGTCTGTGGCCCTGAGAAAACAGGATTTGCCAGACTTTGATGATGGGAATACTTTGTTGGGAGGTGTTAGCTGGCCCTGATTGTTTCCTGTGTGGAATTCCCCTGTTTATTTACTGTCCTGGTTTTAAAGATTATATTGTTCTGCATTATTCTATCCCAGTAATTATTTCGTATTAAAGAAGAATCTCACTTATCCAACATTCGCTTATACAATGTTCTGGATTATCCAACGCAGTCTGCCTTTTCATAATCAATGTTTTTGTAGTCAGTGTTTTAAATTCATTGTGATATTTTAGTGGTAAATTTGTAAATACAGTACAGTAGAGTCTCACTTATCCAACATAAACGGGCCGGCAGAATGTTGGATAAGCGAATATGTTGGATAATAAGGAGGGATTAAGGATAAGCCTATTAAACATCAAATTAAGTTATGATTTTACAAATTAAGGACCAAAACATCATGTTAGACAACAAATTTGGAAGAAAAAGTAGTTCAATACACAGTAATTCTATGTACAAATTACTGGATTTATGAATTTAGCACCCAAATATCACGATATATTGAAAGCATTGACTACAAAAATGTGTTGGATAATCCAGAACGTTGGATAAGCGAGTGTTGGATAAGTGAGACTCTACTGTAAATACTACATAGCATTACTGCGCACGGAACTACTTTTTCTGTCAAATTTGTTGTATAATATGATGTTTTGGTGCTTAATTTGTATAACGATTACCTAATTTGATGTTTAATTGGCTTTTCCTGAATCCCTTCTTATTATCCAACATATTCACTTATCCTGCCGGCTTGTTTACGTTGGATAAGTGAGACTCTACTGTATATTTCTAATCTTATATTATCTGCTCAGAACTGGATTATCTGAGGCCCCTTCTTCACAGCTGTATAAAATGCACACTGAAGTGGATTATATGGCAGTGTGGAGTCAAGATAATCCAGTTCAAAGCAGATAATATAAGGTTATAAATGGGTTATATAGCTGTGTGGAAGGGCCTTGAGTCTACACTGCCTTATAATCCAGTGCAAATTAGATAATCTGTGGAAGAAGTCTAAGTGAGGCCTAAATCGGCCTGTCCCCTAACTGAAACCTGGCTGTCCCTTGGTTGCTAGGCAACCAAGTGGGCAGAGATTAGCCCTCTAAACTGGCAGCAATTGGATAAAAAAAATTATTGCTCTCCCTCTAATTAGGACTTTATTTTTCTTTTCTTTTTGTTGTATCAACCTTGAGGCGTGGATGATGGGTTGTGTTGTCAAATTTTGAGGTTGGGGGGCCTGTACTTTTGTTGTTTTGTGAATTGCCGTGATGCCATCACTCTTTTATATATATATATATATATATATATATATATATATATATATATAAAAGAGTGACAGCATCATATATCTATCTATCTCCAGAAAGTTTAGGCAAAACATTAGCCCTCAAAACCTGAGTTGACTTATCCACAGCTCAAGGACTACAGAGATCTTATCAAAATCTGTAATTTTGCCCCCAAAACCTGCCCTCATTCATGAGTTTGACTTATTCATGAACTAGCTGGTCTGATTTTCTTTACACTGCTTGGGACTTATATATTGTAAGTCCCAAGTATAATCCCAGCCTATAAATCTTAAATTGTGTTTTTGATTGGCTGCTTCAAACCTTTCATTTTCATTCACCAATTTCTTCCAATGTGATGTTGTGTTTTCTAAATGTAAAGAGAATAAGACCAACTAGTTCTTGACTATTTTCTTACCTTTCTCTTACGTATTGATAAATTAAAGTTAAGATAAGGGTCCATGAAAGTTCCATATCCATTATAATGTGTTCAAACTTGCCAACTTTACTTGAAGAACAGCAGATGAGTTTCTGCTCTATTGAATATCAGCCTGGGATATTTCTCAAAATAACACAATACAAGAAGAAGAAGAAAAAAAAGAATAATAATAAGAAGAAAGTCTTTCTTAAATGGAAATTTCACACTGCTAATCCACAATTCCAAACAATTGTCGCATTTCAACAGACCACGGGTGTCTTGGTGAAAAGCAAAAGTAATACATTAGGGCAATATTAAAATTACATTTTAATATAAAGTACCTGAGACAAAACCCCCAAACTATTAACCCTAAAGCCAATGACTATTCATTAGCTAAGTCAATTTTGAATCCCATTAGGTTTCACATTGTGCAAATTCCCACTGAAATTGATTTACTAAACCGGGGCTTTGATGGGCCTGAAATTAGAAGAAGTGAAGAAAGGATACTACTAATTGAAGAACATAATTTGATCGCCTGTGCAGGGTTTGGAGTCTAATGACGGTAGGATGGCAGTTTTAATTAAAGATAGCGGGCCAAATTCAACAGGGTGTAAGAAAGGCACAAGTTGTAAGAAAGGTTCGTCATTATGCCAAACTTTAGAACAATAATGAGAAGCTGTCTGTTGTGTCATTTCTCCTGTGTTGACATTTATGCGTAGGACTGCCTCTCATATATGAAACGCCTCTTTCTTATGTTCTTCAAATACTTCTGCAAAACTTTGGTCTGTAAAGCTATAAACATAGGTCAGAATCCTGTATCAGATGCTTAGTTAATTATGTTTAACTAAATAGACCTGCAGGTCTGATTCACTCTCCAAACCTGATGTAATTTGCCCATGCTCCAGTTGCAAACATAGTTTTCCCCATGCAGTTGATCACAAGTAAAGTAGGTTTTTCACAGGGAAAACAATAGTATCATAGTTGTGACTAAGTAGACTCTTAGAGCTGGAAGAGACCCAAGGACCATCCAGCCCTTGCCATGAAAGAATCAAAGTACTCTGGACAGATGGCCATCCAGATTCTATTTCAAAACCTCCAAAGGAAAAGATTCCACTTTCACTCCCAGGCAAACTATTCCACTAACAAATACTGTAGAGTTCCAGTTATTCGACATAAGTGGGCAGGCCGAATGTCGAATAACCGGATCTGACGGATAATAGGGAGGCTCTATTATCCAGCAAGCTGGTTGAAGGAAGCGCTCTTGTGCGTTGCTAGGTAGATAGCAAGCTGCCTAGCAACACTCACAGGCACCTCCCAAGGGGCCTGGGACGTTGAATAATATGGAGTGTCGGTTAACTGGAAGTCGGTTAACCGGAACTCTACTGTACCTTTTACAATAAGAAGGTTCCTAATGTTTAGGTAATTTTTTTTTCTGTAGTTTGAACCCATTGCCCTATCTTTTAGTCCCTGCAACAGCAGGAAACCTCGTCTTCCATGTCCTTTCAAATATTGAAACATGGTTATGATGTAAAGGTAAAGGTTTCCCCTGACGTTAAGTCCAGTCATGTCTGACTCTGGAGGTTGGTGCTCATCTCCATTTCTAAGCCGAAGAGCCGGCATTGTCTGTAGACACCTCCAAGGTCATGTGGCCGGCATGTCTGCATGGAGCGCCATTACCTTCCCGCCGGAGCGGTACCTATTGCTCTACTCACATTGGCATGTTTTCGAAGTGCTAGGTTGGCAGAAGCTGGAAAAACAGCAGGCGCTCACTCCGCTCCCAGGATTTGAACCTGGGACTTTTCAGTCTGTAAATTCAGCAGCTCAGTGCTTTAACACACTTTGATGTAAGGATGTGCAATTCAGGAAAAACCAGTCCCATTTTTAGTCCAGTTTTTGACAGGGCTCCTGTTCTGTTTTTTGGGTAGTTCCCAAAATAGGGAGAAGGAAAATGCTCTTTCTCGGTTCTGCAGATAGAAGCCCCATTTTTGCTTCAGGAAGATTTTGCTACTGGGTTGTTGTATGTTTTCCGGGCTGTATGGCCATGTTCCAAAGTATTCTCTCCTGACGTTTCACCCACATCTATGGCAGGCATTCTCAGAGGTTGTGAGATATGGAGTAACTAAGCACAGAAGGTTTATATATCTGTAGAAGTTGCTGGGTGGTGGGGAAGAACTCTTGTTTGTTGGAGGCCAGTGTGAATGTTTTAATTAATCACCTTTGTTGAGAAATTGTGGGATGGTATCTGTGTCTCTGCAGCGTAGAAGGAAGGTCAGGGAGCACAACAGATGTGCTTTCCTGGTCCTTAGTTTTTCCAATCTCCATGTGTCTTTGAATAATTTCTCTGTTTTATAATTTGAAATGTTATATTTTTGATATACAATGTGGCATTACATTTTGTCATAATCTGTAAGCTGCTTTGCGTCCCCTTCGGGGTGAGAAGAGTGGGGTATAAATATAGTAAATAAATAAATAAATAAATGCATATTTTAAAATATTCTGAACATGATTAAAAATGTATTTAAGGTGTCAAGAAAGGCTGAAGAAAAGAATCCCAAAATGGCAAGAATTTTCACACTTTGAGATGTTTTCCGTGCAAAATTTGGACCTGGTTATTCTGCACAGAATGGAACATTTTCAGCACAGCATTTTCTGTGCATGAAACAATATTTCTACCAGTTGAACTATGTTTCCTGCACAGAAAATGCAGCTTTCTTTGAAAATCAATCACATTTTCCCTCTCCAACAAACTACCTGAGCTCTGAGCAAAAAATAAAAAACAGCAAGTTTTTCTTATGGTCCCCAAAGTCGAGTCAATGGCTTCCAAGCAAAGGCCTGCAAGAAGAAAAGCAGAGCAAGAAAAAGTTGCATACATTTGGCCGCACATAACTTCCATTTATTGACTAGGAGTGTTTTGTTGTCCCCTCTTCGCCATTTGTCAGTGGTTCTGAGATGCCTGGCATTCAAAAAGATTTGTTATGTAAATGATATAATTGTACGTTTCCATATTTTAACATCAAATGGAATGATTGACTACAGAATCCGAGCTGTCTACAGGTGGGGGGGGGGTCAATTATCATCTGAATTATCACGCTGCCACACAAGAATAGCATAGCGCTGGAGTGTGACACACTTTTATCTCTATGCATTTCAATGAAGTCAGGCTGGTACATAAAAGGTTATCACCTAGGAAACATATTTTCCTAAGCACAAGTTAAACATGCAAGCGAGATCCGCATAGATATTCAATTTAGCCAGTCAACCCTAACCTATTAATATTTTAACAAAATCCAGTGAGGATAATTTTTTTCTTCTTTGATCCCATTTCATTTGAGCAGCCTGGGAAAAGGGAAGAAAAATTAAAAACAAAATAGTCAAGCATACAAAATGAGGTTATGTATTAAGTGGGCTATTTAATGTTTCTGGCATTTCATAGCCCTGGGGGAAGAGTGGATGGATTTAACAATCAAGATCGGTGTTTCTCTGGGACCCACAAAGTTCGAGAAACATAAAATAATCTATACTTCCAAGCTGACAAATCATACCTGACACCCGGCTTCATCTCACCGGGACTCTTTAGATCAACGTTAATCATCTGTTACAGGGAGTAAGAAGAAAAGTAAATCACACTTAGTTGGAAAGTGAGATGGAAGCTACTTGGGCAGAGGTTTTAATCAATAACGGGCAGGATAATCACCGGCAGCTATTGTTCACCTCTCCAAATATTAAAAGGGAAAGATGCCAAATACTAACAACTCAAGGAAGTCAGGAGAAAATAAACAGGTTGTCCTCCTAGTCAGCCCACAAAGTACTTTCCCTTCTCTTATATAGTATCTAGACAAGACATGGGCAAACTTTGGCCCTCCAGGTGTTTTGGACTTCAACTCCCGCAATTCCTAACAGCCGGAAGGCTGTTAGGAATTGCGGGAGTTGAAGTCCAAAACACCTGGAGGGCCAAAGTTTGCCTATTCCTGGTCTAGATCTAAGGGAGTAATAGACCTACTTTATTCTGGTTAGACCTCACCTGGAATAAAACTGTGTCCAGTTCTAGGTTTCACAATTCAAGAAGGATATTGACAATGTGTCCAGAAAAGGGCAACCAAAATGGCACAAAGTCTGGAAGCTATGCAGAGCAGCATACGAAGCTGGGCATATTTAGCTTAGAGAAGAGTAAGCAGTTTGGGGACATGATATCCATGCTTCAATATCTGAAAGGATGTCACATTGAGGAGGTGGTGATCTTATTTTCTCCTAGGACATGGGGAAATGAAATCAATCTGCAGGAAAAGATATTCCACCTAAACATTGAGAAGAACTTCCTGACATTTAGGGGTGTTCAACAGTGGGATAGAATGCCTCAGAGTCCAGTAAAGTCACATTTGTTGAAGGTTTTTAAACACAGTCAAGATCAGTGGTTCTCAACCTGTGGGTCTCCAGATGTTTTATTCATTTACAATATTTATTTTCCGCTCTTCTCACCCCGAAGGGGACTCAGGGCGGATCACAATGTACACATACAAGACAAATATTCAATGCCATATGAACATAGAGACAGAGACAAAGACAGAGACACAGAGGCAATTTAACCTTCTCCAGCTTCCAGCTTCCTGAGGGTATGCTTAATTCTGGCCACAAGGGGAGCAGCTGCTTCATCATCCACTGTGATGCCGACTTCCTCATTCCAAACGCTGCTGGACAATTTTTATGGTGTTGTAAATTAGTAAATTTTCAGGTTGCTTAGGTCAACAACGAGCAAGGCTATTTTTTTATTTTAATGGTTGAGTGCTCACTCCGACAGGGGCTGGCCTTGAACTCATGACCTCTTGGTCATAGTGATTTATTGCAGCTGGCTACTAACCAGCCTGCACCACAGCCCAGTTTTGGCCTTCAACTCCCAGAAATCCTAACATCTGGTAAACTGGCTGGGAATTCTGGGAATTGTAGGCCAAAACACCTGGGGATCCATAGGTTGAGAACCACTGGTCTAGATGGTCATCTGTTGGAAGGTCTTGGATTGTGTCTTCCTGCCTGGAAGAATAGGTTGAGCTGGGAGACCCTTGGAGTCTCTTCCAACTCTGTATGATGCTATGTATTTTTTCAACAAGGCTCATCCTGCCTGAGTGCAAAGGCCAAAGGCTCAATGGAATAGTATGTGTAATTTCCCAGTGAAAATGCCCTTATATATGTAGCAAAGGTTGCAGTCACCATTTACAAAACCCATGCATACATTGAACAGCCCTTATCTGAAATGCCTAGAACCAAATATATTTTCCAAAAAAATATAATCTTTTTAAATACCTGATTGCATGTACGTACATTACTCCCCTAGATCTAGACCGGGCAAGATAATATTTGCATCTTTTTTTTCATAGATTGATTTAATTGCATTTACAAAGTAGTAGCCAAAGTCAATTTTGTTTTAATGTTAGAAGGATAAAGTCCCAATAATATTGTTGAAGGCTTTTTCTGTATCTAAAAATACAAGGGAAAAGGAGGACACCTGAGGCTGTTAGGAATTGTGGGAGTTGAAGTCCAAAACACCTGGAGGGCTGAAGTTTGCCCATGCCTGGTGTAGACACTATATAGGAGAAGGGAAAGTAGTTTGTGGGCTGACTAGGAAGACAACCTTTTTACCAACATATCTTGGAGATGGGACCCAAGTCTCAACATGACATTCATTTATGTTTCACACAATGGTTCATCCAGTAATTTGGATTTCAGCTGTTTGAATTGAATTTTTGACGATTGTGTAGCTAGTTGAGCCCTGAAGCAACAAAAAAAAAAAAAGCAGAGGAATCTGAGGTTGAGAATCTTGGAGATGATGGAATTATTATTAATGGTGGTCTTCAAGCAGATGATGGTGAGCTCTGGCTTTCCAGAACTGAAAAGAGCATTACAGTAGACATACGATAAAGTTAATTCCGCCTTTATGACTCTGTGAAACCCAAGCCTCTTCTGGTGGAAGCCTATTCATACATTGAGCAGCAATTCAAACAATGCTGATGAATGATCAAGGGATGATACTGCAAGCGATGTATTGACTCGGCATGAAATCTGAGGTGGGAAAAAGAATGTATGGAAAGTGATAGCTAGAAAGTCGAGTCCTTCCACCGATGTTGACCTTGTCATGTGCAATATGTTGAGTTGCAGAGAAAGATGTCTAACCCATGAAATATCACACAGTGGCCAGGTTTCTGGAAGGAATTCTAAATATAAAAACAGTGAAAGGAAAACATGCCAAGCTTGATTCCTGTTGAGGATAGTTGAAATGACAAGTAAACATTCCAAAATTAACTGCTGAGCAAAGAAGGGAAGAAAATTAAGATAGCAATCTTACACACACTCATTGGCTCATAACTGATCGGGTTTATATAGCACTGAATGTGTATTTGATTGGTTGCCATCTCTGGAAATGTATACCGGAGAAAAGAATATGGCTCAAAGCAAACCTATAATTTTCCTTGAATAAATTGGTTTCTATTATATAGATTGCCTCGCTCTTTAAGTAACGGTTTTCAATGTCAGCAATTGTGCATGTAGGCACATTCTTTCACTTTCTAAAAGGGAATCCAAATCCAGACATCAACAAATGGGGGGGGGAAAACTGAATTAGAATGATTTTTTAAAAGCAATGTATGCATTACATGTTGCCTGTATCAAAAGTAAAACCATTATACCAAGGGGAAGGGTATGGTTAGAGGATTCTGGGAGTTGTAGTCCAAACATAACTTCAAAAGAAGAGAATTGTTCAACCAATTCCTCTGATGGTTTAACAACTTAATCTGCATCCATCCCCGCTGTATGCCAGTTATATCACTAACATCTGGAAAAAGGCACCAACACTGGAGTTAAATCCGGCCAAAGCCGCCATTCCCTATTTAAGCTGATAGATATGTACACAGTTCTATAGGACATTTCCATCAACAGCTCCATTTGCTTGTTTTTGAGGGCCAGATCCTGTCTCCTGTTCTCAATCTCCTTCAAAATAAATGCTACAGATTTGCTGTTGGAAACGATGAACAATATGTAAGAATTTGGCTGGGCTTTCTTTTACAATCAAACTTACATACTTGCTTGACATACAGAAATTGAGTAATTACTTGTTTGCATCTGACTTTGTAAATAAATCTGTTATTATTATTATTATTATTATTATTATTATTATTATTATTATTATTGCCTTCAGAACAAATGCAATTAAGGCCAAGATCGAAAAATCAGCCAATGATCCAACATGCAGACTGTGCAAGGAAGCTGACGAAACCATTGATCATATCCCTCAGCTGCTGTAAGAAAATCACACAGACTGACTACAAACAGAGGCACAACTATGTGGCCCAAATGACTCATTGGAACTTATGCCTCCCTGCAGTAAAGAACTGGTGGGATCACAAACCTGCAAAGGTCATGGGACTGTGGGACTTCCGAATCCAGACTGACAAAGTTCTGGAACACAACACACCAGACATCACAGTTGTGGAAAAGAAAAAGATTTGGATTATGATGTTGCCATTCCAGGTGACAGTCGAATTGATGAAAAACAACAGGAAAAACTCAGCTGCTATCAGGACCTCAAGATCGAACTTCACAGACTCTGGCAGAAACCAATACAGGTGGTCCTGGTGGTGATCGGCACACTGGGTGCCATGCTAAGAGATCTCAGCCAGTATTTGGAAACAATAAACATTGACAAAATTACGATCTGCCAACTGCAAAAGGCCACCCTACTGGAATCTGTGCGCATCATCCGAAAATACATCACACAGTCCTAGACACTTGGGAAGTGTTCGACTTGTGATTTTGTGATATGAAATCCAGCATATCTATCTTGTTTGCTGTGTCATAATAAAATAATAATAATATACAGTATAGGTAATACAAAGAGAGAGGGAAGGTGGTTCTGGTGAATCATATTCTGTCATTTGTTTGTATAACATGCGTTCCTCAGCCCAATTCTGCATAGTAATGATATGCAAAGTATTTTCACCAGAATGTCTTTAAATGCCATCCTCCTTTCCCTCAGTTTCCCCCCAGTAAGATCTTCCTGCAAAATAACTCATGATACTGGGGGATGGAGACTTTCAAAATAAAGCCAACACACATTCTTTCAATTTCTAAAGGGAAATCCGACTCTAAGCGCAGAACAAAGAGGGGAGAAATACAAGTAGAAGCAAATCAAAGGGGGGAAAAGTGCTGCGGGTTCAAGCAGATCAGATGGTGCACTTATTGGAGGATGGAGACCTTCAATCAGTCAAATGAAAGACACATTTGTATTAAAATACTTACAAGGCCAAGAGAGTAAGCATGGATCAGGTGAATTAGATTTAAGTTACTACTCCCTTGCTGAGAGATATAGACCCACCTCCTGGGCAATCTGTTCCCAATACTGAAACGTTCAGGGTTCGTGGTAGAGCATCGACCTGAGATAAAAGGTAGCTTGTTATTTGCATGTATTTATTTTTTTCTTTTGCGGTGCATAATATTATGTTAAACATGCTTAGGTTGCAAAAACGTTAGGAGATTGAACCAGACCAGGATATCTTAAACTTTTGCACTCAGGACCTCTTTCGGCCTGAGAAATATTTACATGACATATCTATATATATAAAAGAGTGATGGCATCACGGCGATGGACAAAACAACAAATCTACAGCCCCCCCAAACTCGAAAATTGGCAACGCAATCCATCATCCTCGCCTCCAGTAAGATACAACAAATTTACACATAAAACACTATCACAACACCAAAAAATGCCAAAACTAAGTACGCATGCGCAAAAACACCATGCTTCAAACCTTTATGGCGCTCGCGCGGCTCCAGTAAGATTTATATGACAAACACAATCACAGGGCCACAAACGGCCAAAAACTGCAACAGGCGATGTGCGCCTGCGCGCACCCCCCCATCCCTTCCCGCGCGCGCACACACACACCTCGCCTCAGAGCTGAAGGCAGGAAGGCAGGAAGGCCGATTCCTTGCTGGGCGCGGGATGGAGGAGGCCGCGCTGGGAGGCGTGCGGGCCTCACGTCGCTCTCTGCCCTCTCCCCCTCAATGTCCTCCCCCCTCAGGGCCCATGGAGGGCCCCGGTTGCTGTTCAGGCCCCCTCCTCCCGCCCCTCTCCCCTCCCCCCAATGCGAGGAAGGCCCCGCGGAGCCCCCCCCCGCCTCACCCTCTCTCCTCCTCCTCCCTTCTCGGTTCTTCTCGGAGGTCTTCAAGCTCTTCAAGGTGAGGGGGGAAGAGGAGGGCACGGCCCTCGAGCAGGCCTGGACCTCCCCTCGAGTTGTTTGGGGCGCCAACCCCCGCCCTTCCCGGCCTCAGGGCCCTTCCTTTTCCCCCTCACCCGGTTAAACGGCTGATGGGGAAAAGGAAAGAGCCTCAGGCCAGGAAGGGTGGAAGTTGGCGCCCAAAACAAGTCAAGGGAAGGCCCAAGTTGGCCCAGGCTGAGCTTCCCCCTTTTCTGTTGTTGTTATTGTTGTTGTTGTTCTCACCCACAAATTACAACCCCTCCAATGCCTCAGAAGCCCCCCTTTTTCCCCTCTCAAACCCTATCGCCCTCACCTTTCCCTTCCCTGTAATAATTATTAATATAATAACTGATCATCAGTTAAGAATGTAATAATCACCAATAATAATACTAATTTATTATTAGTATAATACTGATAATCATTCGAGAACATAATAATTCATAATAATAGTCAGTTCTTATTATTATAACACTGACAATCATTCAACAATGTATTAACAAATCGTAATAATAGAAAATTATTATTATTATTATAGTAATAATCATTCACAAATTAATAATTATTATTATAACATTGATAATCATTCAACAATATAATAACAACTAATAATAAGTAGTTATTATTTTTATCACAATGATAATCATTCAAGACTATAATAATTATTATTGTTATAACAGAAGGCGCCTCATATAATCCACTTCTAAACAAATAATATCACATTATAAATATACACTAGAATCTCACTTATCCAACATAAACAAGCCGGCAGAACGTTGCATAAATAAATATGTTGGATAATAAGAAGGGATTCAGGAAAACCAATTACACATCGAATTAGGTCATCATTATACAAATTAAACACCAAAACATCATGTTATACAACAAATTTGACACAAAAAGTAGTTCCATGCGCAGTAATGCTATGTAGTAATTACTGTATTTGCAAATTTACCACCAAAATATCACAATACATTAAAAACACTCACTCCAAAAACATTGACTATTAAAAGGCAGACTCCATTGCATAATCCAGAACATTGCATAAACGAATGTTGGGTGAGATTCTACTGTAATATGAAATAATTACTGTGGTACAATAATACACAACAATATCATCTCAGGACAGTAAATAAAGATCAACACTCTAAAAACACAGCTATTCCATCCAGGAAACAATCAGGGCCATCTAACACCTCCCACCAAAGGATTCCCCCCTTCACACAGGAAACCACCCACACTTTGAACCTACAAGGCCATTCCGTACTCATCACTCTCTCATCTCAGCACAGTAAATAAACAACAACAGTCTGAAAACACACAAATTCCATCCAGGAAACAATCAGGACCACCTAGCACCTCCCAACAAAGCATTCCCCCCCTCTAACACACGGAACCACCCAAGCTTTGAAACTACAAGGCCATTCCGTACTCTGGGGCCAATTTGCAATATATTAATATATATAATAATACAATACATATATAATACAATACATTGTATATACATATAATACTACTAATAATATTATAATACACTACAATATAATACTAATAACAAAACAAAACAATATATATATATATATATATATATATATATATATATATATATTACTACTAATATTGTGAAATAGTCGTATATGTTATAGGGTAATATCCTATCATATGTCTTTAATGTAATAAATGAATAAATAATACTGTATAATTTTTGTTGACGGTCACAACAAAAATAAAACCCAATGTAGATTGACCAACATCACTAAAAAAAAGCCACAGCAACGCGTGGCCGGGCACAGCTAGTAGGTATATAAAATAGAAAATTTTTCAGTACCCCAACATTAAGTTAAGGGGACTCCATTTGTGGTCACAATCCACCTTTGAAGAAGCAGTGGGCATGATTCCATAGAGACAAAAAGACCTTACATCCCAATGAGAAAATAATAGCCTGGACAAATATACATTAAAACTCACGGGTTTTTTTTTTAAAAAAAACTTTTTCCCCATATTAATAGCACATGTTGACTGAGTAGGGATAAGAATCCCCATTTTTTTATGGTCCAGCACTCAAACCACTACACCATGTTGGCTCATGTATACAGTTGACCATACACATTTGTGGATTAGATTATTTAAGGATTTGATTAATGTGTTCACGCAGATTCTCTGGGACAATTCTGTGGTCGATTTCTATGAGAATATTTTTTCTAGAAGACCTAGAGATTCCTATAGAGAACATTTTCCCAGTCTTTCATGGTCCCCCAGTAGGATTCAAGTGGAAGGTTACCATAGGGTTGCATTGGAGGACTTAGAAGTTCCTGGAGATAACATTTTTCCAGTCATTCATAGGTCCTCCAGTAGGATTCAAGTGGAAGGTTAGGGCTGCATTGGAGGACTTAGAGGTTCCTAGAGAGAATATTTTTCCAGTCATTGATAGGTCCTCCAGTAGAATTCAAGTGGAAGATTACCATAGGGTTTCTAGAGATTCCTGATGGGAACACACATTTATCCATTTGTAGGTCCTCCAGTGGGATTCAACTGGAGGTTGACCATAGAAAGTCCTAGGGAGGTACCACCAGGTTTAAAAAATGGCATTTTCTTGATTTGTGTTTTTTTCCCATAACCCCAGCGAATATGGGGTGCTGACTGTGGAACCTAGCTAGACAGGATCAAGCCAAAACTTGAAGTTTATGAAGATGTTATATCCAAAATTTGGAAGCATTTAAACACAATGCATTGACACCCATCCACATTTTCCTTGCTCTGCTTCCTTCCAGGGCCTAATCCTGCCAACGTTAACCAGGAGGAGAGGCAGTGAAAATAACAAAAGGTCAAGAGGACTTTGGTTGCAGTCAATCTGTAGGGATTTGGGGCATATTGGATTAAAAAAGCCTATATAACATGAAACATTTTCTCAATTATATACAATTCTTGCCAGCTTGAAGGAACTTGGTATTTCAGATGAATCCTAGGGCTTAAACACCTCTCACATCTGGATGGGGGGATTGTGCCCTTGTATATGATATACATTTATTTTACCCCAAAAAAATGGAAAAGAAAAGCTGCCTTTACTGGAAGAACCGGGTCTCTTTTACTGAGAAAGCATGATTCATTTCATAGAAATTCTCATCTGCTATTAATCTTTCAGGATATAGTTAGTGTTCTGATATTTTTCAGATATTGTTTTATTGAGGGATTTAAAGTAGCTCTCCCTAGGCAGCCTGGAAGATTATTTGGTGATTATAAGCAACTCAATACTGTATGACAGCATTTTCATGCAAGGGACTTACAATCATGTTTCATTAATTCAGCTTGAACGAAGCCTCATTTCGGGCCTTGAGGAGCTTAAGATTTATGTGAAATTAATAACATAACAGATGTCTTCACAATTTGGTTCCTCTGAAGAAGAAGAAGGGGGAAAAATAAGAAAGGCAAAGGAAAGAAAGAAAAGGCCACGATTACTTTGAAAACTTCAATGCTTTAAATTGCAGATTGAGAGAGTTGTCACTCCTGGGTATCCGTTTCGATCATCCCTCTTTGCGATCTCCGTGGAATTTAAATGTCAGGTTTATATGAAATAGTCCAAATTATCATTATAGCTGCAATAAACAAAATCAAAAGAACAAACCCATCTGCAAATTTTCAATTAGATCCATGATTAGGTGGACCTGGGTGTTCAAACTAAGACCAAGGTTGCCTCTACACTAGCCATGGGCAAACTTTGCCTGCTCTACACTGTCGAATTAATGCAGTTTGACATCACTTGAATTGCTATGGTTCACTGCTATGGAATCCTAAGATTTGTTGTTGGGCGAGGCACCAGCACTCATTATCAGAGAAGGCTTAGTTAAACTATGACTTATTCCATTGCATTGAGCCATAGGTGTTAAAGTGGCATTCATTCGACAGTGTAGATAATAATAATAACTTATAATAACTTTATTCTTGTATCCTGCCCCATCTCCCCAAAGGGACTGACATGGGGACCAAGCCCAAAAATCTATATATATACAAATGTAATGAGCATTTTCCCCATGGAGTAAACAACAAAGCCAATGAACCAAATCACACAAAATTTGGCCACAAAAGGCATAGTCATCCAATCTATGTGTTTCAATAAAAAACCTAGAAAAATAAAGTCCAAATTACAGAGGATGAGGAAGAGCCATTCTCCCCCTGGCTGCCAGTCAGAAGGGTAGGCCCTGCCCCTTTGAGACTCCACCCACTTCGTGTCATAGCAACCCACTCAGCCACAATGGTACCCGGGGGATAGGCAGAGTTCACTTAGGACTCTTCCACACTACCTATAAAATACAGATTATCTGATTAAAGATGGATTATATGGCAGTGAAGATTCAATGCCCTTCCACACAGCTATATAACCCAGAATTCCAAGGCACATAATCCACAGTATCTGCTCTGAACTAGATTATCTCGAGTCCACACTGCCATATAATCCAGTTGAGTGTTGATTTTATACAGCTGTGTAGAAGGGGCCTCATATAATCCAGTTCTAAGCAGATAATATAAGATTATAAATATAATATATAATAATTATACAGAACAATATAATCTCTAATATCAGGACAGTAAATAAAGAGCAACACTCTGAAAACGGGGGAATTCCAGACAGGAAACAATCAGGGCCATCTAACACCTCCCAACAAAGGATTCCCCCAGGGAGGAAGCAGCCAGGCTTTGAAGCTGAAAGGCCATTACATGCTAATCATTTTGGCTAATTGCAGCATTCGTACTTGCCTCCAACAGACAAAAAAAAAAAGGAACAACCAGAAATATTGTATATCCGCAAACTTTAAGAAACAACATCTACTAACTACGACCAATTCCTCAATACAGTAGAGTCTCACTCATCCAACATTCGCTTATCCAATGTTCTGGATTATCCAATGTATTGTTGTAATCAATGTTTTCAATACATCGTGATATTTTGGTGCTAAATTCGTAAATACAGTAATTACTACATAGCATTACTGAGTATTGAACTACTTTTTCTGTCAAATTTGTTGTATAACATGATGTTTTGGTGCTTAATTTGAAAAATCATAACCTAATTTGATGTTTAATAGGCTTTTCCTTAATGCCTCCTTATTATCCAACATATTTGCTTATCCAACATTCTGCCGGCCCGTTTATGTTGGATAAGTGAGACTCTACTGTACTTTATTTCCCATACCATCACATTCTCCACAGCAACGCGTGGCTGGGCACAGCTAGTACACAATAACATACATCAATATAGGTACATTTAACTTATAACATGTAAAAGCAAAGCATAAGATGCACTCTTAAATACAATACTGACCGATACACATTTTGGTCCCTCAAATGATAGACCTGCTTCTGGGTATATTTGACCTGCTGATTCCAAAAATTGCACCAGTTTCCCCCTATCAGCTTTAGTCTTTGAGCTACAGAAGATATGCCATCTACCAGTCACCATCTGCTCTCCCATAGAAAATCATGATAACCACATCTAAGAAACTAGAGCCGATGCGGTCTACCGAATGTAATTTTCTGAATCAGAGCCCCAAATGACCTTAGGAACAGGCCTAAAACCAAGACACCAAAAAAGAAAACATTATTGTTGGGTTGTGAAATAGAAACACTCTGTCATACCCGAGCCACCTTTGGCTTCTGAACCTGATCCAGAAATGAACTTTGACCAGGATGAAGCTTATTCTGACCTTTAGCCCAGTTCTCCCAGCTCCTTTCAGTTCCAGCTGCCGGTTGTTGATAGTTCAGATGATTCCTTAATTGGGAGAGATACTGGAGATGTTACTCCCATGGCTGAACCAGATGTTCAGAGTTCCCCAGAGAATGTGCCCTTCAACCGAAGGGAGTTTCTGCATCGCCAGAGATCAGAAAAACAAGGGCTTAGAAGGAGTAACCGCTTGGCATCTCGAGGGGATTGTGGATAAGAAGATTCCCTTGGGAACCTTTGGGGAGTTTGGTCTCCCTTTGTTGGGATCTGATCTTCGTTCCATAAAAGTGCCTTGCACTGCAGACAATTTGCGGTGTCAACGTAGCGTTTTCCTGAGAACACTTCATGGACTCCAGTTCCCTGATTTCATCAAGCCAAGCCTCCTGTTTCTGGCGGCCAAGCTGAGCCGCGACTCCCGATTTAAACTGGAGTAAATTCACTTCCTTGCCTTGTTCCTGAATCAAGTTTGATCTCCACTTCATCTCGTTCCTGCTTTGGTATCCATGATCTCCTAGTGACTGGGGACCTTGTTATTCAGCCTTGCTTCCTTGTTGTTCCCCGCTCAAACTTCCCAACAGTTTGAGCGTGTTTCGGTTTTGGACTTTGGACAATAATATTGGACATTTTCCTTCATCTTTTTGGACTTATTCATACCTCATCACAAAGAACTATTTCCCACTCATACTTTCTGCTTACGCATTCCTGAATTTATATTTGCTTTAATAAGGATATTATATGATTATTGGTCTCTGTCTAGTTTCCAGTGTTCACGCTGCCTTGGGGTGAAACACACTCTTTGATTAGGAATTGGGAGGTAGAAGCAGGGGTGTAGCTACCTATGGAGTGGGCAATTTAGCCAGGTGCCTTATTAGGGAAGCCAATGCCCGTATTTTGCCAGCTCTCCCTTCTAGATAAACCCCAGCATAGAAAGGAGGCAATAAATATTCAGGAATGAATTTGTTGGTCCTTAGTTGCTGAAAATTTAATCGGGTAAATAAGGCATAGCTAGACAACATGCCCACATACACACACCTCCACTTTATAAAAAAAAGAGAGCCCATTGCTTGCAAATGTCTCTGCCTAAGGCCTAAAAGCTTCTTTTCTCGCCTTTATTTTATTTGATTTGATTTAATCCAAAGGACATTTTAAGCACCAGCTTTTCCCCTCTTCAAAAGTCAATTCTTTTATCTAGGTTTCAGCTGCAAAAGGTGCCCTACAAGCTGAATTTTAACACATCCACACACTTGCAGTTATCTTTAAGGAAACTTTCTCCGTGTTTATCTCACTAAGACAGAATAATAACAGTAATTGAAATAGGGTTGGGGAGGGAATCCTTTTGTTGCCATCCTTAGGAAGAAAAGGAAAAAGGGAGGAGAAGGAAGGAAGGAGGAGGAGAAAAGATCCCACACATTAAGGGCATAAGAAATATTGTATTTTTAAAATTCAAAATTATGGCGGCGGGGGAGTTGCTGTGATGGTCAGATATGCAAACAACATTAGATTATGGACTGTAAAAATCAACACAGCACGAATATTCTTGGTTAAAGGCAGAGTTGGAGAAATCATTACAATTAGTTATATTTTTATCATGGATTCAGATCATGTACTAGCTCCATGTTGACAAGAAAAAGGTTTTCTCATACTTCACGTACTCTATTTATCTAACCTTGGGCATCATGACTATACAGGGGTTTCTTTTCAGCAAAAGGTCAGAGAGATAAAGAGGATGGGGACAACAGAAATTCAAATGCTTTCGTGGAAATAATAATAATAATAATAATAATAATAATAATAATAATAATAATAATAACAACTTTATTTTTCTATCCCACTCCCATCTCTTCCAGTGGGACTCAGGGCGGCTCACATGGGGACAAGCCCAATATCAACATACATTAAAATAATCATAAATTAAAATCAATATCTATATATATAGTAAAAGTCAGTGTTTGTATGTGGGTATGTTCGTGGGTATGTATGTGGCAGCTTTCTGATTGCTCCCGCTTTCACAGGCCACTGTAACCACCAGGAATGACGAAACTGTACCAAACTTGACACACAGGTGCAATGTGGCCTACTTTACATCCTTCTGTAGTTTGAGGGAACAACGGACCAGGAATGATGTGATTTACAGTACCTTTACGCACTTCCTGAGACCACTGGAACCCACACCAATGACTGATCAAGAACAAACTTGGCACACAGATCACTCATGACCCACCCTACATCCTGGCATTGTTTGGAGGAGGATGGATGATGGGACTTGCAAATGGGAGTTGTAGTTCACACACACCCACTGAACCCAGCTGACACTTGGGACACAGGCAAACAATGCCTTTCTCAACTGACCCGGGCATCACCGGGTCCCCAGCTAGTAAACAATAAAACCATATAAACAGTATAAACAGCATGAAACATAAACATATCAAGTCATTTGAGTCTGAGTATAGTGCAAAATATATAGAGGTAAGAGTATACAGACTCCACGTAAGGCTCAGGATAAAATCTAGAAAATAGTATAGATTGAGTATCCCTCATCGGACGTGCTTGGGTCAAGAAGTGTTTTGGGTTTTGGAATCTTTTTCCTGAAATTTGGAATATTTGTATTTGCATATATGTACAAAATGATCCCAGTCTGAATGTGAAAGACATTTCCATCAGAAAGCAAAGGTGTCCCTATCTCAGCCATCCATGCGGACAATTTTGGATGTATTTTCGAATTTTGGATGCTCAATACTCCAGTGCCACTTTCCTGCATTGATCATCTTCCATCATGGCAGAGCATTTTGTTGCTGTTATCCACACGCAGAACTAGATTTACCATGAAAGCATTTCATGGCATCGTCAGAAAGGGAAGATGTCATTATCTCAACCAGGTTTTGGAATCCCATAGAAGGGGTACTCAACCTGTACTATTTCTAGGAAACAAATCATCTCCAACAACATCTGGTTTCTGCTTGAGGCTCTGCTGAAGAAAGTCCTCATGGATTTGCATCATCTCAGGGCCTTTCATGGTGCATTACTTTGCCGCTACCATCCTTAGGGGCTTCAGGACATTATGTGAGGATTTTCCATGGCACTTAGCAACCGGACTAATGATGCCAAGAAAGACATGACCGTGATGGGCAATTCCATCTCATTTGGCAGGAGAAGGTCCCATGGCATTAATTCCATGTGCCAAAAACCCATTCATAGACTCAACACGGAGCAGATTAGTGGTTAAAAGTTCACAGGAAATGATGTTCTTATGGAAATATGGGATGTATATGTGTGTTAACTTTCAGAACAGGACTTTTCTCCTTCTGTGGGCATGGGATTGCTCAGATCCAGAAAAGCAATCCCAGACTCAGATTTGACCCTTGCGTAACATTTGCGCCATTCCGTTTTTAAGGCTGAGCGCAACTGAGCAAACACAGTCGGGATGTTCAGAAGTGCAGAATAAATATGGAATGTGCCCTATTTAATCTCCTTACACTGAAATCCACTGAGCAAAATTATAATTTGATATGGCTCAACTTAGCCAATAGAAACTCATAAAATGTCTTAACATCATAATACATTGTACAAAAGAATTGCTAAGTACCATAAAACATATGGGAATATGGGTCTGTATGCCTCTATTACACTCTGCCGGTGCCGCATATTAAAATCATTTCTATTTAAGTGCAAGGCTCCCCAAGGAATATCCCAGCCTTAATTAAAATGTCAATAAAGAAAAAAAGCAAAAGTCCAATGGGGACTTCATTTTGTTTTTAACTCTTTCAGACAGTGCTTTCTTAACTCATTAATTCTACTTCCCAACTTTGGGGACAATTAAAAGGAAGATTGTCAGGGAAGCTTTCCTTTTTAATTAAATGGAGGGACAGGAAATCCAGAGGTATATCAGGAGACAGTAAGTATCTGGTGCAACACACAGAGATTGCTACCTCTGCTATGCTTTCAGCAACTACACAACATAAGTCTATCCATGGCTTTTAGTCCTGACAATTTTTAGGTTTTGGTCCAGTTGCTTTCTTGTTCCTTGTTGGTTCTATATTGGGTGATGTGAGGTTGGGCCCTACATGACATTGTGTGTTATTTTCCCCCAGTTGTAACCAGTATTGACCATCCACCAATGAAACTGCATTCCTCAGAGTGCACATCATTTTTAATAAATAGTTTTTATTCAAGAAAAAAACAAAATGAAGTCATACATATAATATATATTAAATTACCATGACTATGGAGTTACATGTGGCACATTAAAACTGAGAAAAAACTTTTGAAAAACGTCAATCTTTTCATTCATTATTATTAGTCCCTTATTAGTCTCCTCCTTTAAGCAGTAATGCAAGAAGAGTTTAAGAAAACAAACTCTACTAATTCATGAATCCCAAAGATATAAATGCCCCTTCATTGTTGTGAAAAGGTAATGAACATGTCCCAATCTTTCTTAAAGTTGGTCAAAGATTCCTCCTTCATCAGCATAGTCCATTTGTCCATCTTTGATCATGGTCTCAAAGTGTAAAAAAAGTCAATGCCCCCCTTCTTAGTCCTGTGAGCAATTGGGAAGATGTGTTGTCGAAGGTTTTCATGGCCGGAATCACAACCTCACAACCTCTGAGGATGCTCGCCATAGAGGTGGGCGAAATGTCAGGAGAGCATGCTTCTGGAACATGGCTACACAGCCTGGAAAACTCACAACAACCCAACTGGGCAGATCTTTGCCAGACATTCTTCTTGCACTGGGGCAACTGGTTCTTTCCACCTGTGATCATATACAACTCTTGTGGCAGTTTTTTTTCTCATGTCAGGAATGACTTGAGAAATTGCAAGTCACTTCTGGTGTGAGAGAATTGGCCATCTGCAAAGATGTTGCCCAGGAAACACCCGGATGTTATATTTTTACCATCCTTGTGGAAGGCTTCTCTTATATCCCCGCATGTGGAGCTGGAGCTGACAGAGGGACCTCACCCATTTTCCCTGGATTTGAGCCACTGAAGTCCTGCCGGCACAAGGATCTGACCCATTGCACCACCGGGGGCTCCTTTGTGGCAATGATCATGTAACATTCTCTTAAATTTTCTTCCTAGATGATCAAATGGATTCATCTTATCACTGTGGACTCCACACATGCCTCCAGATCTACTTCAGAAGATCCAGAGCAGATTGCAGGAACAGCATTATTAGTATAAGAGGCGTTGGAGGGTGGGAAGCAAAGCTGTTGGATGAATGAAGGATGAATGATACCTGCATGAGCTATGATCCTATAGAGAAATTGTACAATCATAATGCTAGACAACATTTAATAGGGACTGCAAGCCTTGCAAGATTGATAGCAGCTATAAACATGTGGCGAGGCTTGTAAGTCCCTATTAAAAATGGTGAAGTACAGAAGTAAAGATGGTGGCAAATTCCACCAGCCATCCATTTCTACCTTACGGAAGAATCCCACTGCCTCAAAGACATCTGTGGTGGAAAGAATCTGTGGACCACACTTTTTTGTTTGCTAAATATGGTTTGGGAGGCCTTTGCCCTTAACTCCAGTGAAGGCATAAGGCTGACCACATTGTACGAGGGCTATCCACAAAGTAGGTTATGTTTTGGAATTAAAAATGAACAAAGTATAGGAGAAAACATTTACCATATGCAGTTGAAAGCCACACCCAAATACCACATCTCATGTAGTCGCCATTCAAATCTAGGCACTTCCCATAGCGATGAATGAGCTTTGCAAATCCTTCCCCACTAAATTCTGCCACTTGCATCCTCAACCAGCTGGTCAGCCCTTCCCGCAGCTGTGCAGCATTGCCAAAATGCTGCATTGCCAGCCAAGCCCCAATTGTTGGAAACAAGTGGTTGAGGGCGCAAGCGGCACAGTTTTGTAGGGAAGGAGTTGCAAAGCTCATTCATCACTATGGTAAGTGCCTAGATTTGAATGGCAACTACGTGAGATGTGGTATTTGGGTTTGGCTCTAAACTGCATATGGTAAATGTTTTCTCTTATACAATAGAGTCTCACTTATCCAACACTCGCTTATCCAACATTCTGGATTATCCAACGCATTTTTGTTGTCAATGTTTTCAATACATCGTGATATTTTGGTGCTAAATTCGTAAATACAGTAATTACTACATAGCATTACTGTGTATTGAACTACTTTTTCTGCCAAATGTGTTGTTTAACATGATGTTTGGTGCTTAATTTGTAAAATCATAGCCTAATTTGATGTTTAACAGGCTTTTCCTTAATCTCTCCTTATTATCCAACATATTCGCTTATCCAACGTTCTGCCGGCCCATTTACATTGGATAAGCGAGACTCTACTGTACTTTGTTCATTTTTAATTCCAAAACGTAACCTACTTTGTGGATAACCCTCATATTGTGCAATATTTAGCTACATTGTATTGCCTATAGTCTTCATGTGGCGCAGACGGGGCTGTGGCGCAGACGGGAGAGCAATGAGTCACTGACCAGGAGGTCATAAGTTCGAGGCCCGCTCGGAGCTATGTTGTTCATCTTTGTCCTGGGTTAAAAAGGCATTGAATGTTTGCCTAATATGTGTAATGTGATCCGCCCTGAGTCCCCTTCGGGGTGAGAAGGGCGGAATATAAATGCTGCAAATAAATAAATGTGGTCTATGTATTTTGAGTCATTGCTCTTGTGTCCGTTATAGCCCTCGTATCCTCATGGGATAATAGTGAACCTTAATGAAATGAATTACTTTTGCTGGAAGTTTCCATAAAGTTGATCTGGATGGCCAAATGTATTCTACAGTACTTTCTTGTAATTCGCCAAGGAATCACTTCCCTTAGTATTTCTTCCTAATGGAGTTGCACACTTTTCTTTTAAACACAGCTATTATTAAATGAGGCCCTTTGTGAATTGAGTTTAATTTCAAGCCTGTTAACATACTGTGCATGCTGATCTCATTGACTTCAAATGGACTATGGATCAGGCCTGCAGGGAGTTATAAAGAAGAGAGCACACAAATGGTCAAATGAGCTTCCCTCCTAGTCCTTGAATAAAAGAGTCTGCGCTCCCACTTCAGGGGAAGATACACAACCCAAGAGCTTAATCCAATGAAATGAAATAATAGCAGAGATATTAAATGTGAAACAGAGGCCCCATCATTCAGTTTGCAAAATAGCTGTGTGTATATATGTGCCTCCAAGTTGCCTCTTGACTTATCACAACCCCATGAGTTTCATAAGGTTCCCTTCCTCTGACATGAAGTCTAGGGTACTAGGCATTCATTGCTAGCCTCCCATCCAAGTAATTGCCAGGGCCGACCATGCTTGGCTTCCAAAATTAGACAGGACCCTGGTGCCTTTTGTTGTTGTTTATTCGTTCAGTCACTTCCGACTCTTCATGACCTCATGGATCAGCCCACACCAGAGCTTCCTGTCAGTCATGACCACCCCCAGCTCCTTCAAGGTCAAGTCAGTCATTTCAAGGATACCATCCATGCATGCCCTTGGTCAGCCCCTCATCCTTTTTCCTTCGTTTTTCCCCAGCATCATGCTCTTCTCCAAGCTTTCCTGTCTTCTCAGGATGTGGCTAAAGTACTTCATCTTTGCCTCTAATGTCCTTCCCTCCAGTGAGCAGTCAGGCATTATTTCCTGGAGGATGGACTGGTTGGATCTTCTTGTGGTCCAAGGCAATCTCAGAATTTTCCTCCAACACCACAGTTCAAAAGCATATCTCTTCCTTCACTCAGCCTTCCTTATGGTCCATCTCTCACATCCCCAGTGCCTTTAGGACACAGTGGTTTCCAACGTTGGTCCTCCAAATGTTTGGGTCTTCAAGTCCAAAATATCTGGAACACCAAAGTTTGGGAATTAGGATATTGTGATGAACCATGGGCCTTGTAGTCCTGCTCAGGACATTGTAATCCCTGATGAAGATGAAAACTTGGGTTTTTTACCTTCCCAGTCTGAACTGGATTCCTCTCAGCCAGATCCTTCCCAGGCAGATCTGGAAACCTTGCACCTGCAAGAAAGTTGTGCCCCAGAAGTATGTCAAACAACCCCAGAGCCTACTTCTCCCGTGTTCTTGCGCCGGGAGTTTTGTAAACAACAGAGAAGTTTGGATTCAGCTTCGCGCAGGAGTGCGAGGATAGCAGCTAAGAATGTTGCCAATTAACATTGGTTCTCGTGAGAATCTTTAAGGAGTTTAACATCTGGTCTCAGAGTTTAGCTTTCGTTTCTGATTCCCAGAGAACCGCTTTGGTGAGAAAGTTGGACTCTATATAGGTGTTTTGCCCGCGTAGCAACTTCGCGGAGTCAATTCGTCAGCCTACGGAGCGAGTTGTGTCTGGACAGCGCGCTCCGATTCAAGCCTCGCTTCAGCTCAAGCCTTGCCTTGCTATCCAGCCTTCGCCTTGCTTCCCAGCCTTTGTTTACCTACGGACTTTGCCTTGTTTCCCAGGACTAATCCTTGCCTTGTTTCACGGATTTTACCAAGTTATTCCACGGACCTTGTTCTTGTTCTTAGTTACCTTGTTCCACGTTCAAGCCTTGTTTCAAGTATCAAGTTATTTCCTAGCCACGCTCAAGTTTTATGGACTAAGGACCTTGTCATCTCCCCTCACTTTGCTTGGCAAAGTGAGTGTTTCGGTTATTGGATTACAACTTTGGACCTTAATATTTCTTATTGGACATTGCTTTTTTGGACTAATTCTGACCTTTCCTGAAGGGTCTAATTCTGGACTATTTTCTATACTTGTTTTATTAACTTTATATATTCCTTCAATAAAGATATTAGTTAGATTCTGGCCTCTGTGTATGGTTATTGGTGCCTCTGCCGCCTGGGTCGTGACAGTTTGACTCCGCCGCCCATAAGCACCAACTAACCGAGGCCAGGATGTCTACCGGAGCCGCGCCGGCTGGACAGCCGCTCAGCTACACCATCAGCAAGGACGAAGTGGACCGCATCCGTGACAGACTCAACGCGCAGGATGGAGAAATAAAAGGGTTGAGGGAGCGCGGAGTTCGCCTCCCGGCCATGGCGTTGCCTACCAAGTTTTCTGGAGAAGCTGCTAAGGTTCATGTTTTCCGCCGCCAATGTCAAGCTTATCTAGAGGCCCGTGATGCCGAGTTTCCCCAAGAAGACATCAAGGTGGCGTGGGTCTACAGTCTTCTAGACGGACCAGCGGCTAGCTGGGCGACGGCCCTGTTTGATCAAGCCTCCCCCCACCTAAGTTCAGCACAACGCTTCTTGGATCACCTTAAGGAGACCTGGGGAATCGAGGACAATTTGGAGGCAGCCGGTCACAAACTCCGGCGCCTCCTTCAAGGAGACAGACCCATGTCTCAGTACATAGCCGAGTTCCGCGTGCTGGCCCACAACACCGGCTGGAACGATGTAGCCCTCAGAGGACAATTTCGGGAGGGTCTCAACATTGAAATGCTGGAAGAAATCTCCAAGGTGGATCCTCCCCAGACCCTCGAGGCACTCATTGATCAATGTTTACGGGCTGAAGTCATGATTGCCAACAGGAAACAATGGGTTCGAGGCCAGGGCGGTAGAGCCGGGGCAAAACCCCCCGCTCCCGCCAGTGTTCAGCCACGTCCGGTGTGGAGACCCCCGCCGCCAACCCCATACCCCAGAGGAGGCGAGGAGGTGCCGATGCAGTTGGGCAATGTGCGTCCCAGACTAGATGCCGCCGAGAAGGCCCGTCGTCAACGCTTGAACCTCTGCTGGTACTGCGGGAACGGGGGCCACTTCGCCAGAGAGTGCCCAGCCAAAGGGAAGCCTGCCGCCCGTCTTGCGGCGGCGTCCTCCACGGAGTCGAAGGCGTCTGAGCCGACTGGCACACAGCCGGCGGGGGAAGCCAACGACCGGGTGTAGAGAGGCTCGCCAACCCGGTCAAAAAATCCATCCAAGAGCCGCCAACCGGGGTCCTGTTCCTTCTCGTGGTCACATTATGGTCAGCAAAAAGGGGACCCGTCATGATCCACGCCATGATAGACTCTGGAGCTACCAACAATTTCATCGATAGAGAGTATGCCGACTCTCTGGGATTACAATATCATGATTTCAAGAATGCCCGTGTGGTGCAAGCCATAGACGGCCGTCCCCTCAAGACGGGCCCCGTAAGCCAGTGGTCGGAACCCACCAGGATGTGGATAAGGGAACATATGGAAGAGATTTCCTTCTTTGTTACCGAGGTTCCCCATTTCCCTGTGATTTTGGGAATTCCATGGCTGACACTCCACGACCCTAACATCTCCTGGTCCAACAGAGAACTGCAGTTTGCTTCACCGTACTGCCAAAACCATTGCCTCGTAGCCAAGGTATGCCATGCCACAGACTCCGAGCCCATCATCACCTTGCCAAAGAAGTACTCCGAGTATTGGGATGTATTCAATGAGAAAGAAGCCGAAAAATTACCCCCACATAGACCTTATGACTGTGCCATTGACTTGGTGGAGGGGGCCCCGATCCCGCGAGGGCATCTCTACTCCCTGACTGAACCAGAGCAAGAAGCTCTCAGGGAATTCTTAGAGACAAACCTTCGCAAGGGGTTCATCAGACCCTCTCAATCCCCAGCCGCCTCCCCAGTGATGTTTGTGAAGAAGAAGTCAGGGGAATTACGCTTGGTGGTGGACTACAGAGCATTGAACAATATCACCAAGCGGAACAGCTATCCCCTGCCCTTAATCTCGGATCTACTGGACCGACTTCGAGGAGCCAAGGTCTACACAAAGCTGGATCTTCGGGGGGCTTATAATCTAGTTCGCATCAGAGAAGGGGACGAGTGGAAGACCGCCTTCCAGACTAAATTCGGATTATTCGAGTCCCGAGTTATGAATTTCGGTTTATGCGGAGCCCCCGCAACGTTCCAGCATTTTGTCAACGATATTTTTCAGGACTATCTAGACAGATTCTTGATAATCTACCTGGACGATTTTTTGGTGTTTTCCAGATCACAATCAGAACATGAGAACCACGTCAAAATGGTGTTGCAACGACTGCGGGATCATGGACTTTATGCCAAGCTAGAAAAATGCGCTTTTGATCTACAAGAGGTAGATTTCCTTGGCTACCGCATCTCGCCTCTAGGGCTTTCCATGGATCCAGCCAAAGTTTCAGCAGTATTGGAATGGCGGGCGCCAACTAACAAGAAAGAGGTGCAGCGTTTCTTGGGGTTCGCGAACTACTACCGCAAGTTCATTCCAGATTTTGCCCGCTGGTCCGACCCCATCACTAGCTGCATCCGTGGAAAGCAGCCTTTCCGCTGGACTGATCAAGCAGAGAAAGGGTTCCAGCAACTGAAGAAACTATTCACCTCCCAGCCAATTCTACAGCACCCAAATCCTGGAACCCCTTTTGTGGTGCAAGCGGACGCCTCTGATGTGGCAATTGGGGCTGTACTCTTACAACCGGTGGGAGATCACCTCCACCCCTGTGCCTTTTATTCTCGTCAACTAACCACACCAGAGAGGAATTACACCATTTGGGAAAAAGAACTACTGGCCATAAAGGCAGCCTTTGAAACTTGGAGACATTGGCTAGAAGGGGCCAAATTCCCCATTGAAGTCCACACTGATCATCGTAATCTAGAACATCTAAGAACTGCCCGCAAACTAAATCAGAGGCAGCAACGTTGGGCTTTATTCTTTGAACGTTTCAACTTCCAGATCCATTATGTGACCCCAGCTCAAACCAAGCAAGCAGACGCCCTGTCACGTAAACCGGAATACGCTGCAGGACGCAAGGAGACCTTTGAATCCCAACTGCTACAACCTGAGAACTTTGCCACGCTCACAGTGGGGAACACCAAATCCAGTCCCATTGGTTCAACTTCCCCTACTCCAGGACCCATCTGTGCTCAAGAAATCAGGGCTAGTCAGCAAGCAGATGCCTGGGCGCAGGACCAACTTCGCCAAGGTCTGCATTTTCCCTTTTCGCTTAAAGATGGGCTGCTCTGCTATAGAAATCATGTTTATATCCCACCCGGACCGGGCAGGGAAAAAGCGCTTCGTCTGTGTCATGACTGCAAACCAGCAGGACACTTCGGACTATTTAAAACCATGCATTTGATCCTAAGAGATTTTTGGTGGCCCAAGATCCGCAAGGATGTGGAAAAATATGTCAACACCTGCCCAGTATGCCAGCGCTCCAAGATACGAAGGGAGAAGCCCTCAGGGCTTTTGCACCCCCTTCCTACCCCATCTCGCCCATGGGAAATAATTTCCGCGGATTTCATCACTGACCTACCACCTTCCTGTGGATTCACCACGATCTTAGTGGTGGTGGACCTATTCACCAAGTTAGCCCATTTCATTCCCTGCGAAGGCCTCCCCACGGCCAAAGAAACTGCGGATCTATTTCTTCAGCATGTTTTCAGACTACATGGATTGCCCAAGAGTTTAGTCACAGACCGTGGATCTCAATTCACCTCTCGTTTTTGGAAGGCACTACAAAAACTACTGGGCATAGACTCTCGCTTATCTTCAGCTCATCATCCCCAAACAGATGGGCAAACGGAGCGCACCAATGCCACTTTGGAGCAGTATCTTCGCTGTTATGTAAACTACCAACAGGACAATTGGGCTTCTCTGTTACCACTGTCTGAGTTTGCCTACAATAATGGAGTTCAAGCTTCTACAAAAGAAACGCCGTTCTTTGCAAACTACGGTTTCCATCCACGTTTCTTTCCCCCTGTCATTGAAACTTCAGAAGTTCCCGCAGCAGAGGATTGGCTGCAGGAACTCACAGCGGTGCAACAACTTTTGCTCCAGCAACTGGACCAAGCCAAGGAGGACTATAAACGCCACGCTGACAAACACCGCCAGCCGGGCCCCGAAATCAAGGTAGGAGATCGGGTTTTTCTGTCCACTCGCTTTCTGCCCTCCCACCGCCCATGCCGGAAGTTAGATGCCCGCTTCATTGGCCCCTATCCAGTGGTGGCGCAATTAAACCCCGTGACTTTCAAACTCCAACTTCCGCGTTCAATGCGCATTCACCCAGTGTTTCACCGTTCCCTGCTCCTTCCGGCGGATGGTGTGCGTCCTGATACAGACCAACCGGCCCCCCCCTCCTGTTTTGATGAATGGGGAGGAGGAGTTCGAGGTTGAGGACATTTTGGATTCTCGCTTTCATCGCCGCCGCCTACAATATCTCATTGACTGGGTGGGTTTTGGGCCTGAGGAACGCTCTTGGGAAGACGCCTCCACAGTCCATGCTCCTGATCTAACCCGTCGCTTCCATCTGACCTATCCCACCAAACCGCGACCTCGCGCCTCGGGGAGAGGACCCCAGTTTGGGAGGGGCCCTGAGGAGGGGGATAGTGTGATGAACCATGGGCCTTGTAGTCCTGCTCAGGACATTGTAATCCCTGATGAAGATGAAAACTTGGGTTTTTTACCTTCCCAGTCTGAACTGGATTCCTCTCAGCCAGATCCTTCCCAGGCAGATCTGGAAACCTTGCACCTGCAAGAAAGTTGTGCCCCAGAAGTATGTCAAACAACCCCAGAGCCTACTTCTCCCGTGTTCTTGCGCCGGGAGTTTTGTAAACAACAGAGAAGTTTGGATTCAGCTTCGCGCAGGAGTGCGAGGATAGCAGCTAAGAATGTTGCCAATTAACATTGGTTCTCGTGAGAATCTTTAAGGAGTTTAACATCTGGTCTCAGAGTTTAGCTTTCGTTTCTGATTCCCAGAGAACCGCTTTGGTGAGAAAGTTGGACTCTATATAGGTGTTTTGCCCGCGTAGCAACTTCGCGGAGTCAATTCGTCAGCCTACGGAGCGAGTTGTGTCTGGACAGCGCGCTCCGATTCAAGCCTCGCTTCAGCTCAAGCCTTGCCTTGCTATCCAGCCTTCGCCTTGCTTCCCAGCCTTTGTTTACCTACGGACTTTGCCTTGTTTCCCAGGACTAATCCTTGCCTTGTTTCACGGATTTTACCAAGTTATTCCACGGACCTTGTTCTTGTTCTTAGTTACCTTGTTCCACGTTCAAGCCTTGTTTCAAGTATCAAGTTATTTCCTAGCCACGCTCAAGTTTTATGGACTAAGGACCTTGTCATCTCCCCTCACTTTGCTTGGCAAAGTGAGTGTTTCGGTTATTGGATTACAACTTTGGACCTTAATATTTCTTATTGGACATTGCTTTTTTGGACTAATTCTGACCTTTCCTGAAGGGTCTAATTCTGGACTATTTTCTATACTTGTTTTATTAACTTTATATATTCCTTCAATAAAGATATTAGTTAGATTCTGGCCTCTGTGTATGGTTATTGGTGCCTCTGCCGCCTGGGTCGTGACAGATATTTAGACAGGTTAGGTAAATGTAATGTACCAAAATAGAACATATAGGATTCCATCAGCTGTTTATAACACATTGCCCTGAATCCTTGACCCATTGAAGTTAAATGACAAATCAGTTCCTATAAAAAATATTTTGATTTAATTGAGTCCCCTTGGGGAGAGAGGGCGGGTTATAAATAAAGTATTTTATTTATAACCCCAATGATGCAGCGGGTTAAACTGCTGAGCTGCTGAATTTACTAAACAAAAGGTTGGTGGTTTGAATCTGGAGAGTGAAGTGAGCTCCTGCTGTTAGCCCCAGCTCCTGCCAACCTAGAAGTACGAAAACATGCAAACGTGAGTAGATGAATAGGTACAGCTCTGACGGGAAGGTAATGGCACTCTATGCAGTCATGCTGGCCACATGACCTAGGAGGTGTATTCGGATAACGGCAGATCTTTGGCTTAGAAATGGAGATGAGCACCAACCCCCAGAGCTGGACATAACTAGACTTAATGTCAGAGGAAAACCTTTACTAGTCTTATTTACTGTAGTTGGGTGTTAAAATGGGATTTAAGACATTACTTCCAAGCTTCACTGAATATCCAAGGAAGTAGTGGGGGTATAGAACTATGGGTATCGAAGATAGTGTGATGTGCACCTTAGATATGCAATAAACAACTGCACATTCAGGGTTCCATACACATGGACTTGTCCTATATATGTGTCTCTTGAACATGCAGTCTAACAAACAAAATTGCTTTTAGGACTGCTGCTGCTCAATCACAGTCATTTCTGACTCTTCTTGACCTCATGGACCAGTCCACGCCAGAGCTCCCTGTCGGCCGTTGTCTCCCCCAGTCACTTCAAGGATACCACTCATCCACCTTACCCTTGGTCGGCCTCTCTTCCTTTTTCCTTCCATTTTCCCCAGCTTCATGATCTTTTCCAAGCTTTCCTGTCTTCTCATGATGTGGACAAAATACTTCATCTTTGCCTCTAATATCCTTCCTTCCAGTGAGCAGCTGGGCATTATTTCCTGGAGGATGGACTGGTTGGATCTTCTTGTGGTCCAAGGCACTCTCAGGATTTTCCTCCAGCACCAAAGTTCAAAAGCATCTCTCTTCCTTCGCTCAGCCTTCCTTATGGTCCAGCTCTCGCAACCATAGGTTACTATGGGGAATACCATTGCTTTCACTATGCGGACCTTCATTGCCAGTATATAGCTCCCAAAATGTCCTATCCAGCATGAAAAATGTAGTTGTGGAGGGTGCAATCCAGAAAAAAATATTCCTAAAATGTGATTAAAATTAATCTCACACAGAAGAGTCTGAACTGCAAAATAATTTTTCAGATATATCATAGTTTAGTATGTTGCATATCTGAGTGCTTATAAATTTTTCATACCCTTGATCCAGATAATAATGAACTTCAGAATCATCACTAACTAGTTGTTAGTACATCATTGATTTATTTCACACAATTATACTTACTAACCTTACTCTCAAGATAGACTATTATGGACTTTCTGAGATTGCCTTTCTCCTAAGCACGCGGATTCATATCTCCTAAGCTTTACTATGCCCGGGACACATTTCTGTGCACCACTATTCCCTTGATTCCAGAGGGAATGAATTAAAAAATGAAACATTTAGAACTGCAAAGGAGTAAATTTTTGCAAAACAAAGTTGATGTTTATAAGAGGTCCTGGTTGCTATTTAAACTTTCACCGCTAGAGGGAAGTCTACAATAGCCTTTATGGAGAGAGGTCATGGAGCTCGACATTTCATTCTATACAAAGTGCTGTGAAACTTCCATCTGGGATAAGTTAGCTGAGAGACATAGGGAGGTTTTATGGATTTTACAGTGGGGACATTGGAGATACAGAATAATAGGAAACAAGGAAAAAGATCCAGATTAGGAGTTTCATCTACGCAATTTACCTCTACAATACATGCTGATCCATACCGGTTAAAATGGCATTATTATAAAACTGTATGGGGATCCTATATGAAGAAATAGATGGAATATTCAAACAATCTGCACTGTAAAAGGTAAATCTTGCACTGAACAAATATGAAACATTATAGCAGCATGAAACCCTTTAAACTGGGGGGGGGGGGATACTTCATCACAAAGCTCCAAAGCTGTTGAAAAAGACGGTGATTCTGTGTATGTATTAGAGGTGTGCGCGAAAAATTTTCCTTCGTTTCCTTCATGCTATCATTTTGTTTCGACCGTTTATCTACACAAAACAAATGATGACATTTTTGTAGGAAACAAGAGGTGACATGAAAATAAAAGTCACACAATCATGCTTCCTTTCATTTCCTTTTGTTTTGGCCTCGTAATAATAAGCAGGTACTAACAGAGGGCTGCTTTCCTATTACAGCTGATGCGTACCAATGGGTGTTAATAATAATATTAATATAAATAACAATAGTTATTCTGGCACCCTAAGCTGAGTCTGAGAGAGGAGGGCCTCCCAATTACATCTGATGTGGATCAATGGGTCTTGATGATAATATTTATATTAATATTAAGAACAGCAATTATTCTGGCACCCTAAGCTGAGTCTGAGAGAGGAGGGCCTCCCAGTTACATCTGATGTGGATCAATGGGTCTTGATGATAAGAACAGCAATTATTCTGGCACTCTAAGCTGAGTCTGGGTCTGGAGAGCAGTGTGTCCCAATTACATCAGATGTCAAAATGCCCACCATGTGTGGCTATTTTCACCCCTCTAGCCCAAAAACCGAGGGGGGGGGGTGAGCCTCGGAAGCCCTCCCATTGCAGCCAATGGTCCAAAAATTTTAGTTTTATTCATAAGCCATACGAAAATGTGTGTCGTTAGCAGGACATGAATAGGAAAACGAGATGACACAAATGAAACTACACAAAATGAACAGCAATTCTTTATGAATGCACACCTCTAGTATATATTCACTATCCAAATGGCACTGTCTTTGATGCCATAAATTACAGTCTGAAATATGACACCTGCTTGGAGGTCTCGCCATTAATTTTTACACTTTGAAAAGCTCTTAGCTGTCACATAAAGTTTTATTAGCATTTCTGGTACACGCTGACCTAATGAGTGAAAAGTGTCGGAAAACAGAAATGACACCCAAGAGGCCTCATTGAGGACTATCTATCCATTCAATAGGTGTGTGCTCACTTAGTTGAAACTCTTCCAAATAGGGCAACAAATCTAATTGGGAATCCTGGGAGGCATTTGCATCATCGCAAATTCGTTTACTATCATGCAAAAATGAAATATTATTTGAGGCTCACATGATCTGGAAGGAATCAGGTTCAAAACCATATGTTTTGTGCAATCCATATCAAAAGTGTCTCGTTTAACAACATGTCCCAATATACAACATGCAAAATTATATCCGAAGGAACAACCCTTGTTCTTGATGTTTTCTTGTCCACTAGGACTTAAGACCTTATCTTATGAGGAATTTCTAGCATCCTAGGACACTGTGACTCCTGTTGAGCAAAGGAGCCCCATGCCATATATCATACAACGTAGCCTCACTTCTTGTGCCATCAACACGGGAGCTTCCCCGTGTTCCATCTGGAACAATGGGGCTACCGCAGGGACACGCGTGATAAGAAAGTGCTACTGCCAGCCAGGTGGGGCACCAGGATTGCCCCACTGCCCCACTGATACGCGGGGCAGAGGGATTATAATATTTTGTCTTCTTTTCCTCTTTGCTTTTCCTTTCTCTGACAATTATTTATCTTAAAAACCGTTTGGGCTGATTACATCCCAAACAAAAAATATTGGTGTCTCTGTTTTTAGTTCTGTTCCCGGGGTTATTCGAGGCGCTGATTCAGTCTAGACTGTATATGCTCTACATTCGTAGATATGAGCAGATGGGGACAGTCATTTATTTATTTAGGATATATCTACCCCACCTTTCTCCACAACGAGGACCCAAGGTGGCTTACAGAATAAAAGATAAAGGTTTTCCCCTGACATTAAGTCCAGTCGTATCCGACTCTAGGGGTTGGTGCTCATCTCTATTTCTAAGCCAAACTACAGTTGCAGCCAGCATGACTGCATGAAGCGCCGTTACCTTCCTACCAGAGCAATATCTATTTCTCTATTCACATTTGCATGTTTTCAAACTGCTAGTCTGGCACAAGCTGGGGCTAACAGCAGGAGCTCACCCCACTCCCCAGAGTCAAACCATTGACCTTTCAGTCACCAAGTTCAGCAGTTCAGCAGTTTGACCCACTATGCCACCAGTGGCTCAGCTTACAGCATACCAGCATATAAAACAGAGATACATAAAAAGGTAAAACCATAATTAAACAACAATCCATAAAGTCCATAAAATAAAAGAATAGCCTCTTCCCTGTGTATGCCTCCCTATGTAGCAATAGTAAAATCCCCGATATCCTCCCCTACTTCAGTTAAAAGCCTTATTAAATAGAAAGGTCTTGACTGGTAGATGCCATATGTTTTCTAAATCAAAAACTTGAGCTGAAGGGGAAAAACCGGTGCCATTTTTGGAATCAGCAAGTCCAATATATCCAGAGACAGAGCTTACATATGAGACACCAAAGTGTGTGTTGGTCAAAGTAAACTTTTTAAAAGTTCACCCAAGGTTAATTAAGTTGCAATCTTCTCTTCTCTGAACCTAACACACCTATCTCCTTAAGCTGCTCCTCATAGCGCTTGGCTTCAAAACTTTTGACCATTTGGGTTGCCTTTTTATGGACACTTTCCAGCTTGTCTATTTCTTCCTTAAATTGTGGGGCCTGGAACTGGAAGCACTCTTATTCCAGGTCAGATCTGATCAAAGAAGAATCAAATGGAACTATTATAACTCTTGATCTAGATACTATACTTCTACTGATGCAGCCTAGAATCACATTAAATTTTTTCACCATTGACTCATGTTTATTTTCTTGTCTACTAAAACTCTAGATGCCTTTCACATGTACTGTTTACAAGCAAGATGTCACCCAACCTATATCCTTTTTTCCTGTCTAAGTGTAGTATCTTTCATTTGAGTTGAGATTGATTTTGTTAGTTTTGGCCCAATTCTTTAATCTATTAGGATCAGTTTGGATTCTGAGTCTATCCTCCGGGGTATTAACTATCTCTCCCAATTTGGTGCCATCTAGAAATATGAGAAGCATACCCTCTGTTCTTATTTTATCTTTTATTGGGAAACACTCAAAATTGAAACCTCTCCTCGTTTACCAATTGCTGAGCCAGCTCCTACAAATAAATACACTTGTTTCCAGGAATTCAAGAGGTAATTCTTTGCATGAAAGAACCTCTGACTTAATCCCTTGTTGCATTCTTAGCAGTCTCATTTTCACAGATCTTTGTCATTTTTTTTGGCAGTAATTTAATATTTTAGATATCCTTTCAAATGAATGTGAAAGCTTTTCACTGCTGTCCTTTATTCGCCAAAGTTCTTCCTTTTTGGCCTATAATTGAGTTCAAACTGGTTTTGTCAGAGCCTCCTTACGATAAACTGTATATATTTGTGTCCTTATCTAACTTTCCAGCTTTTGATCAACAGCCGCTTGTGAGCCTGTGTGTGTTATATTCAAGAAGTAACCAAATTTATTCAACAGATTATACATTAATTTTGCTATTAGAACATAATATGAACAGATAATCCACAGAAAGGCGTCAGAATTTTTTTTTATAAAAAAACCCTGAATTTAATTATAACCAGTAATGTGTGTATGAGAATTATAATTATGAAGAGCCATGTTCTGTAAATCTGAAATGACAGATTATATTTCAAAGCCTTATTGCAAAGGAATTACAGCACCAATTTATTAGTTGTAAATGTCTGATTATTGCGGCTTTGCTTTAAAAAAATATATATGATCACAGTATAGTCGATCTGGATTTGCCATGTTTAATCCTCTCGACAAAAAGAGAAGAGATTTTGCAGAGAAAGTGGACACTGTGCTAATTTGTTTACAAGACGTTTGCACAGTCAACCCATCTTTGTTTTACAATCCCTGGGCAGTAGTAATTTAGAGATACTTTACACAACTTGTATTTAATTTCTGCTGCTCACAAAGTGATTAAGAAATGGATGTTATACCTCCTTAGCAGCATGATTATTACCGAGTGTTCCCAATTGCCTTCCGCACATACCGTCCTTTATTACACGGTGATAACACGAAGATAGGAGAAGGACTTCCACTCCATTGACCGCAAGTTCGGTCCCATGACAATACGATCGGAAGAGCTCCAGAGGCATTGCTATTTATCAGACTTATTCTGGGTGCTCAAGTAGCAAACTTCCCAACCAAGCTATAAGTGATGGGCAAGTTTAATGAGGTGGAGTCTCCGGAATAGACCTTCTCTGTGTTCAACATCAGCAGATGTAATAGACCCTGCCCAATGGATCTAGCCTAGCTCCACTTTCTAATAATCTTCCTTAATGGGAAAGGCCTGCTGTATTTTATAATGGAATATGTCGCTTGGGTGCCCCTTCTGAGGGCAAAACAGGACCACTGAGCTGGAAGGAAACCTGCTAAAACATGCCACTATGTAGTTTCGAGGACAGTAAGAAGAACAGACAAATCACAATACAGTCTCAATCGAAAACACTGATCTGACCTTAATATCATCGACATCTATTAATCTGGGTGGGTCAACATTCAGTCTAGAAAAAGCATGACAAGTATCATTGCACTTCAAAAAATTACATGGAATGAACACATTGGAAGAGGGATGGGTAGATTTGTCATTATTGGGAAATGTGAGACATAGTGGTAGATCTATCATGCAGAATAACACTGGCCAACACACATTTAGGTAACTCAAATGTTAGCCCTGTTTCTGAGTATATTTGACCTGCTGATTCCAAAAATGGCACAAGTTCCCCCTATGAGCTCTAGCTATTGATAGGCCGGGCTGTGGCGCAGGCTGGTTAGCAGCCAGCTGCAACAAATCACTCATGAGTTCGAGGCCAGCCCGTGCCTGCGTCTCTGTCTCTATTCTATGTTATGACATTGAATGTTTGCCTTATATGTGTGCAATGTGATCTGCCCTGAATCCCCTTCGGGGTGAGAAGGGCGGAATATAAATACTGTAAATAAAAACAGAATATATGACATCTACCAGTACCAGTCTGGTTTCAGACGTGGTTATGGGACAGACACAGCTTTGGTCATCTTTGTGGATGGCCTATGCAGAGAACTGGACAAAGTATTCGTTCTCCTGGACCTTTCAGCAGCTTTCAATATCATCAACTGTAGTATCCTTCTGAGTTCCCTTTCTGGGATGGGGCTTTACTGTTCTTCAGTGGCTCCGTTCCTTCCTAGATTAAGGCCGGGCTGTGGCGCAGGCTGGAAAGCAAGCCAGCTCCAACAAATCACTCTGACCAAGAGGTCATGAGTTCGAGGCCAGCCCATGCCTGCGTCTTGTCTCTGTCTCTGTTCCATGTTATGGCATTGAATGTTTGCCTTTATGTGTGCAATGTGATCCGCCCTGAGTCCCCTTCGGGGTGAGAAGGGCGGAATATAAATGCTGTAAATAAATAAATAAAATAATAGATTCAGCCTATGTTAGATGGGGTCATAGTGTGAGAGTCCTCCTAGATTCGGCTCTACAACTGGAGACCCAGCCATCAGCAGTGACCAGGACTGCATTTGCACATTTAAAGCAAGTGTGCCAACTGTGCCCATTCCTGGAGATGTCAGTTCTGGGGAGTACATACCTTGGTTACATCCCAGTTGGACTACTGTAATGTGCTTTATGTGAGGCTACCTTTGAAAAGTGCTCAGAAACTTCAGTTGGTCCAAAGAGCACCAACCAGAGTGCTAACTGACGCTGGCTACAGGGAGCATACAACTCCTCTGTTGTGAGAGCTCCAATGGCTGCCAGCATGTTTTTGGGAACAATTCAAAGTGTTAGTTTTGACCTACAAAGCCCTATATGGCTCCAGTCCAAGTTATCAGAAGGACCGTATCTCTTTCTATGAACCTGGTAGACATCTGGGGAGGGGGCTTCTCTCTGTCCCACCACCCCTTTAAGCATGTTTGGTGACAAAACAGGAGAGGGTCTTTTCAGTGTCTGCTCCCAGACTGTGGAACTCCCTCCCAAGTGAGACCAGGATGGCCCCATCCCTGATGGCCTTCTGCAGGCAGGTCAAAACATTCTTATGTCAGCAGACATTTAGAGAAAGATAAGAGTCAGTCTTTGGGAAGGTTGTGGGTGGGATAAGGGCTGTGAGCTTTAAAAGCTATTTTAAGTGAATTTATTATATTTTATTTTGTTTTTACCACACTGTACTATTTTATTGTTTGCATTGTGCTTTTTAAAAACTTGACTAAAGTGAGGATTGTCAGCCACCTTGAATCCCCATGGGGAGAAAGACAGGATATAAATAAATTTGTTAATACTAATACTAATAATAATAAAAATAATAATAATAATAATAATAATAATAATACCAGTCATCATCTACTTGCCCATAGAAAACCATGATAACCATATCTAAGAATCTATAGCTGTCCAATACAATTTCCCAAATGAGTACCCCAAATAACCCTACGAACAGGCCCAAAAACATTTTTTTGTTGGGTTGTGTAATCTAACTGACAAGATAGAAGCAGAACAGCAATCCACCATCCACCCATGTCAATCTGCCCTGATTAATGATCCCTGCCCTCTTGAGCGAAGGTTTTGATTGTGATTGTTCCTCTTATTTATTGTTGTTTAACTGAATTGTTCTGTTTGATTTTAACAATGTGTTTTTACTGTTTCAAGTTGCTGTATATCATGTGTGCTTTGCACTCATTGGAAATCACCCTGAGTCCCTTTGGGGAGATAGAGCAGTATACAAATAAAGTGTTGTTGTTGTTGTTGTTGTTGTTATGTTGTTATATTATCCACCAGCACAAGATCTAGTAGAGAAAATATAGTCAGGCCTCCACATTTATGGCTTTGATGTGATTATTCACGGATTTGATCAAATGTTCTCTCTAGTAATCTCTAGATTCTCCGGTGCAACTCAAAAACCGACTTCTAGTGGAAGCTAACCATAGAAGTGTGCTGAAGGACCTAAAAATTTCTACAGAGGTGTGTAGCTTGGAGACATAGATATTCCTAGAGAATATCTTGTTATTTCTAGTCCATCCAGTGCAATTCTATGGGAAAGTAGACGTGACAGTTGGCCATAGAGATGTGTTGGTGGATGTAAACATTTCTAAAGAAGACACCTGTGTAGTTATTACTAGGTTCTCCAATACAATTCTATGGACAAGTATTGACATAGTAGTAGCTGGAGGACCTAGAGATTCCTGGAGAGGAGTTCTCTCATGTTAAAACAGTGGAAGGTTTTTTGTTTGCAATTTCCCCACTTTTGCAGGGGTCCTGTATCCCTAACTGCAATAAATCTACAGGGTAAACAGCGAACAACTGGGAGACTGACCCAGGTGTCCAAATGACCAGCTACAGTGCTGTTCTAACTAAATATATATTGACAATGATGAGATAATGATTAATGCTAGACTGCCTAACCCCTCTTGGCTGAGCAGGTATCGCTCCCCTTTCACGAACCCGGGCATCCAAACTGATGCTGATTAGTTCGTACATAATAAATTATCCAAAAGCAACCTTTGGCGTTGTATATCCCCAATGCTTTAAAATTAAAACCAAATTCAATTTAAGGGAAATTGCTGGGGAGGGAAAGGGAAACTCTTGCAATCCATTACCTTCTCTCCCTTCTTTTTTTAAAAAATTAATCTTCAATGAACTTGCCACTTTGGCCTTTCCACTGGATGCTGATAATCAATCTCGACATAAGGAACAGAGGCAACTCACGAGGACGTGGAATTAAAAGTGTGGACCTGAGGCAGCAACATGGAAAGAGATATGATTAGTGTTTGATTAGGGACAATTAAGCTAATACTCAATTAGTTCCCATTCTCTAACCCCTTGTGCCCCACCTCAGAAGCAAAGTGACAGATCAGAAAACAAAGAACCAGCTCCCAACCAGGTCGTCGTCGTCTTCTTCGTCTTCTTCGTCTTCTTCGTCTTCTTCTTCTTCTTCTTCTTCTTCTTCTTCTTCTTCTAAGCAGAATAGGATAAAATGAAATAAATGAGAGTCACAAGGAACCATTTATTGGTGTTGTGCCCTCGGTCAGAGCCTCGGGGTGACCTGCATGGAGGGAGGGGATGGTGTTGGCCTGGTGCCAACATTAACTGTACTTATTACGTTCGTTCCATGCAGAACACATCCATCTCCACCCGGGCCTTGACATCCCATTTATTCCGAGATTCATTTGTCATGTCCCCCAATCACGAAAATGAATAGAAACTTCCCGGAATGATGGATTGTGATCCTAATTAGGACTAAAGACAAGATCTACATTCAAGTAAAGCGCTTCCACCGTCCCATCTCTCCTCCTGCGCTCTTTCTTCGACTACAAAAAAAGGAAACCTGTTTAACTTTGCAACAAATGACCTTCTGGAGAGCCTTGGTCAAAAAGGAACTGCAAGCTATCAAGGGACGATTTCCAACAACATGGACAGATCCATTGCTCTTTTTGGGTGGGAAAGATCCTTAGGTTATTTATTACAAATAAGAAATGTGGGCAATGAGATTTCTTTGGGGCACATACTCCTTCTGAGAAGAAAGGTGCTGAAGCTGTTGGATTTGCTAATGTTTCTGAATGCCTTCAATATATTTGCCTGAAGCTATAATGGGCATAAGATCCATATAGGTTTCCTAAGAAATTTTCCAAATGCATCTCCTCGTGTTTGACAAGAAGCAAACAAAATATATACTTACTTTTCGGAAGAGCCTGAAAACTTGGCTCTTCCAACAGGCCTTTGGTGACTGACTTCCATAATAAAGGCCTGACCTGTTGCCTATCTTATTTTATTGTACTTTATTCCTTTAGCTGGCCATATTTTCCCTTGTTTATGCCTTCCCCAGCACTTTAATTCGGACAATAGTTCAGGTATTGTCCTCCCCCAAATTGTATCTGACACTACTGACACTTTCTTTGGCCCAGTTCCTTTTAGGAGCCAACTCTGGATTTTACTAACGTATGTCTATTTTATGTGACCTTATTAGTTTTTATAATCTATTCTATTGTTGATTGATTTGTTTTATTGTTGTATTTTTACATTGTCTGTTTATCCTGGGCTTGGCCCCATGTAAGCCGCCCCGAGTCCCTTTGGGGAAATGGGGCGGGGTATAAAAATAAAATTTTTATTATTATTATTATTATTATTATTATTATTATTATTATTATTATTATTATTATTTATTATAGGGGACTGAGATGGGCAGATTTACCTAAATGATTCTTCACATCTCATAAGTGGCTAAAGTTTAAATTATTGCTTATTTCTCTCTTATGCATAGAGCAAAGTATTAAAATTATCTTTATTGCTTGGTGAAATTATAAGAATTGGACATTTTTGCACAAAACCCAATTGTTAAAAAGTCTGTTTTCTTTACATAAAACTTGGCAATTATTAGCACAGTATATACTATTTTCTGTGCCAAAACATCCCACACTTCTTTTGTGCAAAACAAGAAGGATTGCACAAAACCCAGGCTTTACACAAATGAATTCTCCTCAAAAATATGAACCAAATCCAAAAACAAATCTTGAAACGGTTCACTGTTTTTTGGACATATTTAAGTGTGACAAGATGCATTTTCCTCCTCATAAAGAATAAGAATATTTCTGAATATTCTTTTCATCCCCAGCAGGGAAAGTTACCCAGATCCTGGTGCATTTTACCATTGTTCATTTATGAGAGTGCTCAACAAGTTATTATTCATCTCGAAGGCAACCTTCCAAACTCTACTCAGGAGGCAGTTGATTTTCAGAACAGTTATCCTGAATCTCCTGGGATCAATACTTTGGTCAGGCTTTTAGAGGAATAGGCATGAGTGCAATGAAATAATTTGATACTATAAGGTTAGAAGCATGGATGCAATCTACCGCCATGTTTGCTGCCAAAATATAGACATTTTTCACCTAAGCAAATACAACTTAAGAACATGCAAATTAATCCCTGGACAGATGCTCTCATTTCCAACACCTTTCACTCATTAAGACCTCTTATAATCAAATAGTGCTCATAAACCTTGCATCGACAGCTCGAGAGCAATTTAAAACATAGACATTAAAGGGTGAGGCCTCAAAGGAGCCATGATATTTTATATCTTGATTCATAGCAAGAAAAAAACTCATTTTGTCATTAAATATGAAAATAAAATGGTGGGGCCTCCCACCACTCAATCCATTTTTCCTAAACTCCTTTGCTTTGAATTCAGGTTACAGTGCTATAGATCTCAGGTTTTTGAAAATTGAGACTAGAAGAGAAGAACATCTTTAGAAGAAGGAAAAGGTAAACCTGAATGTCCCCCAAAATTTGAGGAGGATACTGAAAATGGAAGCCCATGTTTCACTTTCCATAGACTGTGAAGTATATTCTAACATCATTATATTGATTATGGTTCTTCCCAAGCCCTTGAAAATACTCAATGCATCATAACAATGTAGGTAAAGCAAAAGATTTTGTGCAAAAATGCATGTGTTTGATTTCTACGGAAAACAGTTGAAATTTTCTACAGAAATTTTGCTCAGTTGCATTCCATAGAAAACAGTTTTGGCTCCATAGAAAATTTTTCTGTATTTGCCCCAAAAACAAATTCCCTTTCTATAGAATTTTTGCTTAGTTGTATTCCATAGAAAACAGTTTTGGTGCCATAGAAAATAATATTTCTGTATTTGCACCAAAAATAAAAGCCCTTTTCTGTACAAAACAACCATGTACAAATTTCTGGGGAATGAGTTCCAAATTGTGAATTTGCTGTGAAAGCTGCATCATTTTTGAAAACTTTATTGCAGAATTGGTAAAATTACTTGTTTTCTTTGAGAAGAAAATAAGGAAAGCATCACATCTCTGTTTCTTACCTATTGACCTACCAACTCACCCATCTGTCTGAAGTATAATGGGTCAAACTTTGGAACAACTTCTAAGATGAGCAAAATGAAGCGTTTTACTCTGAATATACTCTAAAACTGAATTTCTAAGAGCACTTTCAAAGTAATCCCTCTGTTTCTACAAAGATGGATAATTTAATCTTCGTCATTGGCCTGTCTCTGTCAAAGCGAACAATGGATAGTCTATTCGCAATTGATGACTATATAGAAATTAATATTAGTAAAAGGTGTCCATTTAGTGTCTCACCTTCTGTGCTAAAGGTGACAGGCATGATGGATGCCTCCCCAGACAATGGATTTATCTTTAAAATGGGGTAATTACACAGTGGATGCATGGATGACATAATGACATTGTGGTTTTATATTAATAAAAGAAAGAAATATCCCTCTGCAGAGCAGACAATATGGTCAGCCTGGTTGAGTTCTTGATGGTGACAATGGTGAAATTCTGCAACTGTAGGGAGAGGATTTTCTTTGTTTATAACACAGTAAGGTTTGGTTTGTCATCCCATTTCATCCCCATTCTATTCCCTGCATTCTGCTAGTGATATAAAGCGGTACAGTTCCATCTCACACATGTGTATAGCTTGTTTTCTTCATTGCAAAGGTTCATAGTCTGCCTTCTACAAAACCCCTCACTGTAACATCCCCCTCCCATGGCAATATCATTGTTGCTGGAGAGTGGAGGAAGTTGGAGTTTCACTCACCTTTGTTCTCAGGTCCGGACACAGTCTACATCTACATCTCATTCCATCTGGAAATCTATGTCCTCAATATAAAGGACCATGTGGATCCAGAACAGGTCTTCACAGTCACTTACAGACCCACCACCAAGACTCTACCCCTGAAAAACAATCAAACTAGGCCACGCATGATCACCTATGGTGATGACACTGCATGGAAACCCAGACTGTGCCCACGTGGAAGATTGCCATAAAAGCCCGTTGTGTAGCCCAGGCGAGCCATTCTGGGCTGGGCTTTGTGCGGAGAGGGTGGTGGTCTGCAAACTCAGAGCAAGCAAGCCTCTTGAGGGAGAGAGAGAGTGAAGGGGCCCAGTCTGGCTGTTCCCACAGAGGGGTTTGGAGAAAGGGTTAGGGTTTTGTTGCTGGTTCTTTCTCTTAGCAAGGGAATTTCTAGTTTTCAAAGTATCCTTGCACAACTTGCAAGGGCATTGCTTGGCGTGGTCACAGGTCCATTTCTAATTGAAGGCATTGAGTTGAGGCTTGTGGGATCACATAGCCAGAGACACCAGTGTCCTTCTTGCTTACAAATACAGCAAGGGAATTTCTAGTTTTCAAAGTATCTTTGCACAACTTGCAAGGGCATTGCAATTTGATGAAGATAGCTCAAGAAATGAGGGTGGGAGAACCCTGTAAAAGTCCCCCCCCAGGTTCCTTTTTTTTTTTTTTTGCAATTGCACATGCGCATTCACCATTTTAGAAACATTTAGAATCATTACAAATTTTTGGAAATATCTGAAATTTTTGGGTGAAAAAATCGGAAATACTTTCTATATCGAAGCGCCAGCACCCCCTACTTTAGAAACAAGAATTGAAACTTTTTTTCAGCGATCGGACATGCCTAGTATATGGCATTATCCTGGATTTAACTAGTTTTGATCCCACTTCATGCAAAGTTGGGGTGTGCTCCAGAATTGGCTGGAAACTTCTGAGTACTTCATGTCTTCAGAGTACGATGGACAACCATTAGACCGCCATTGTTATACTTTCCCTACACTCCTGAGTAAAGGGAAGCATATGCCTGTGTTACCACTCTTGCCAGTTCCAGCAAAACACAGAGCTTCAAAAAGCTCCTGGTCATCATGAATGCCCCATTCTGACATCAACGTAGGTGTTGTTGTGTGCTTTCCAGGCTGTATGGCCATGTTCCAGAAGTATTCTCTCCTGACGTTTCACCCACATCTATGGCAGGCATCCTCAGAGGTTATATACCTCCCAACCTCTGAAGATGCCTGCCATTGATGTTGGCGAAACGTCAGGAGAGAATGCTTCTGGAACTTGGCCATACTGCCTGGAAAACACACAACAACCCTGTGATTCCAGCCATGAAAGCCTTCAACAATACAGTCAACGTAGGTGACCGGGAAGATGGTGAAGACATTGGCACTGTTCTTCTTCTTGGTCACTGCTGATTTTAGAATGGGACATGTGCATTGGCCAGGAGCTCACACAAAGCTCACAACTTTGAATTTTGTGCAAAATATACTTTTTTGTGCAAAAAGGCATGTTTTGTTATGCTAACTTTTTTTTGCACTGTATCATCAGGGCGGAAATGTATTTAAAATGTTTGAATTCTTTTCCAGCTGGGAGAAAACTTTTTAAAAATTTCATTCTTGCATATAAAAAGAAAATCAGTGGAGATGCATATCCCAAATACAAATAGCAATTCCATGAAATCTCACTTATGCTTCCCCAACTAGACAGCTCCTGTCACCAAATTCAGATGGCGGGTTGCTCCTCCACCCACAACTAGAGTGCCATCTCGTGGCAACCAGCTGAAATTTTCTACCATATGCCATTCATAACAGTAACTGAAATGTATCCATTAAGCACTGTTTAAAATGACCTCCCTTGGGTCACCAGGAAGGTGAACTGAACAAATTCAAAGATGCTGCCATATGAATAGGAAGTCGGAGACTTAGTGATACCTGATGCCCTTCGAACTAATAAAGACAAGGCAACCTCATCTTCTAATAAGTAGGAAAATAAATTAAAAATAAAATAAAATAAAGCCTCTTGGGGAAATGCTGTGATCACTGGGATTATCAACAAGCTGATCTTCATTTAATTCCCCCTGCAGTCTTCTCGGAACAAATGCCTAATAATTACAGGCCCCCAGGTGTTGTGATCAGAAATATCCTATTTAGTGTTTCAGCCACGTTGCCAAGGAGGCATCTTGTAAGTAGCTGTTGATTTTCCTGGTAATGCGGATAATCTCTTGGCAGAGAAACTCATTCTTGGAAGGAAAAAAAGTGACACTTCTCTTCTCAAATTCCATTTTAGGCATTCAATTCCCAAGGGAAAGGGAATTGGATCATGTCAGGAAGGAAGGAAAAGAAGGGGAAGTGGAAGCAAGATTAAAGATGTTAGAATAATATTCCTTTGTTTGGCATCTGTGGACTGGAGAGATTACACAATCTTTGCCCGATCTCCTCAGAGGGGATTTGAAACTACTTATGTAAACTCTGGAGAGTGGATGAAAGAAACACCCAGACCATGTACTTGCCACAAATGCTGACCTTTCTAGGTTTATAACAACAGCTAATAGTCATTAGGCATTTCACTAAGCCATTTTTTTACATAGTCAAAACATGTTGTAGTACAACACCTGCTGTGTCTTTGGACACAGATTAGGAAATTCAAACTTCTGGCATATAGGTTGACTATCTCTCATCTGAAACGCTTAAGACTGAAAGTGTTTTGAATTTTGAAATTTTAGGGGATTTTGGAATACCTGTATTTGTATCTACTTACATAATGACCTATACTGGAGAAGGAACCCAAGTGTCACTTTAAAATTCATTTGTTTTTATATAAACACCTGATACACAATATTTGTAATAGTGCACATGAAATGAAAGTTGTGTACATTGAACCACCAGAAAGCCAAGATGTTACTATCTCAACATTCCTTGTGAACAATTTCAGACTTTGGAGTATTTCAGAATTCTGGATAATCTGTAATTTATTTATTTATTTATTTATTTATTTCTATCATTTCTCTCACCCGAGGGGACTCAAAATAGCAATTAATGCCAATACACCAATATACAATAAATAAAATTAAAACAGTTAAAACATTTAAATAGTATCATAATAAACAATAAATAAAATTAAAACAGTGCAAAATGCTTGTGCATTGTAATAACACATGCTTTACAAAGCATAGAACTGTGATTTCTGCTACCTGGAGGTGGAGCCATAAGAAGGAAGACAAAGAGAGTGTCATATCTCAGGTTAGTTTCACCTTGCTTAACACACCAGGCTGTACAAGTCTTTTGTGGTTTATTAGGAAATAGAAAATAAATATTCCTTAAAAAGCAAAAGTAAAGATACAAAAGATTGTTGCAAAATCAAGGCTATAAAGAATAATCTAAAAAATCCTTAGGCATAAAACAGTTCCATTAATACATGACATAGTCCCATGAACTTGAATATACAAAGCTGCAGGATAATCCAAGAAAGCAAGAGCTGCTTCTAACTCAAACAAGACGTTGCTTTTGACAAAGATTTCTCTCTCAGCACACTCTTTAATATTCCCTGCATAGCATGAATGCATTTCTTTGGCCTCTGACCTTTTTCGTGTTTGCTATTCTGACACTCCTACGAACCCGAAATTCCAAATGGCCAGCTTGATCCAGAGATGCCATTTTGTCAAGGCCAGACAGCTCATTAGCAGCAGCCTCTGTCTGCATGCTATCTAACTGGGATCTGTGTTCCCTTTTCACCCGGCTATTTGGTATCAACCCCAGTATCATCAACACCATTCCCTGCTGTGGGAATGCCTCCCTGCTCCTCATCTCTCACAGCAGGGACACTCTGAACCTGAATCCCGTAATTCCCATCAGAGTAATCTTGAACCTGAATCCCATCATCTTGAACATCTGGAACCTGAATCCCACAATCCCTATCAGAGTCACTCTGAGACTCCAGCTGAGTCACAATAAAGAGCTCTGCTTGAGCAAGGATCTCTCCCCAGTTCTTCACAGGACTCCATTCATACTAATAGCCAGCACTATGATTCTGCATTAACATCCATGGTTCCATCATAAGGAATCATGGGGGCTGTGGTTTGTTGAAGTCCTGGAGGACTATGGTTGACAATTCTAATGTTCTATATTGCTAATCCCAGAATTTTCTAGAATGTAATCATGGCAGTTAAAGTGGAATAATAGCAGTATAACTCCATAGTCCAAGTGGGCCCTAAGTTTTGATCAGCTCCCAAACATCTCCTGTCTGGACTCTATTGACAGTAAATGAATATATAATGTAAGAGTGAGCAATCTATGTTTATGGATAAAGTTGGGCAGTCCATGGGAGGAATCTGGTTGAGGGTGATAGTGACACTATGTGTATGTCCCCCAAAGACACACAGAGATTTGAGGAACCTTGAGACAATGACCAAACTTTTAGAACCTGAGGCCCACTTTTTGAAGTCAGTGGTTCCCCTTTTGGAAGGCAATGGTTTCAACCCAACTATTCAAAGCTTCCATAACACTGTCCAAAGAAAACTGGTTTCTTTCCATTCTTTCCATGCTGGCCATCTTCAACTATATGATTACTACATGAAAAAATACCAATGTTAACATATGTGTACCAGTGGATGCAAAGGGGAAGGATACACACACATACATACCTCTGCTGGACACCTTTGTGATTTTCTTGTCACCTTTAGAGGAAAAGAGAATCACCTCTTTTATACAGCCAACATATGCTCCCAATTACTTGGCCTAATTAAAGGCAGACCACTGAGCAAGCTGAGAAGGACTTCTTTATCAATGCTGAAATGGAGCATGCAAGGCATTGCAGTCTTGTATTCTTTAAAGCTCTTTCAAGGAAACTACCTAGACATGCTGACTTGTGAACTCGGCTTGTCTTTTTTTTTTTTGGGGGGGGGGGGGTCAGGAAAGGGGACGAGAACATAGGTCTCTTTCTAATGGATGCCAGCACACCCAACAAGCAAGACTAAGGACATTTGTAGAAAAGCAGCATGTCAGTTCCTCTACACACAGAGAAAACCACAGGGATTCATTATAATAAACCAATATAACCAAACAGAAGTGATCTGAGCCAAGAGTTGAAACCAATTCAGATTTGAGAAATATATTTATTTGACCACTAAATGTCACCAACATTTTAACAATCTGATAATGGTGTTCTTCCCGTTTTTTTTGCTTTTTGTGAAGTAGAACTTTGTATGTGCCTTCAAGTTTCCTGTTGACTTATGGTGACCCTGTAGATTTCATAGGGTTTTTAAAGGCAAGAGCTCTAAAGAAACAGTTTAGTCAATGTTCTGTCCTCTGAAATAGCCTATAGCAGTGATTGTCAACCTGCTATAGGGTCCCCAGATGTTTTGGCCTTCAATTCCCAGAAATCCTAACAGCTGGTAAACTGGCTGGGATTTCTGGGAGTTGTAGCCCAAAACACCTGGGGACCCACAAGTTGAGAACCACTGATCCTTGATCCTTCAGGTGTTTTGGACCTCAACTCTCTAAAGTTTCCAGAATTCCTGCCACTGGCCTATAGTATTCGTGTATTGTCTCCCATCCAAGTATTGAACAGGGCTGACCCTGAATAGCTTACAAGATCAGACAGAATCTGATGCCCGGTGCTAAAGGGTTTCCATGGTCAAGCAGGAAATTGAACCCAGATCTCCAAAGTCATGATCCAACTCTCAGACCACTACACACTTGTTCTCCTGGCTACATGAGAAATACATGTAGAAGATAAGGCAGATTTTTTTCCCCTAAAAGTAACTTCTGAGATCAGATACAACTTTCCTCAGAGGTTGTGAAAAATTCTCACAGTTCTAGATAATTTTAGATGATCTTGCTTTTCTTGAGGATTCTCCTCAAGAGAAATTACTTCTAGCATGAGAAAGAGGATGGGATATTTTTCCCCCTATTACATTTTCTACAATTGACACAAAATATCATTTGTACCAATCCCACCAGCTGTGCAGAACAGGGGTCTTTTTGCCTTTCTGAATCTAAGCAAAAACACATAGACATAGGTAAAACATTGGTGCAGGCAGACAGAACACCAAAATGGGTAAAAAAAAAACCTGCGGTCGTGAAGAAGCTTGTGATAGGGAGACTCTGTCCCATCCCCATGCTCTCACTTATCTTGTTAGGATGGATCAAGTTAGGATTTATATCCCTATTTGGTATCTATTGGTATTTGGAGCCCCAGTGGCGAAGTGTGTCAAAGCTCTGAGCTGCTGAACTTGCAGACCGAAAGGTCGCAAGTTCAAATCCCAGGAGCGGAATGAGCACCCACTGTTAGCCCCAGCTCCTGCCAACCTAGCAGTTCGAAAACATGCCAATGTGAGTAGATCAATAGGTACCGCTCCAGCGGGAAGGTAACGGCGCTCCATGCAGTCATGCCAACCACATGACCTTGGAGGTGTCTATGGACAACGCCGGCTCTTCGGTTTAGAAATGGAGATGAGCACCAACCCCCAGAGTCAGATATGACTGGACTTAACATCAGGGGAAACCTTTACATTTACCTTTTGGTATCTGCATACCACTTGCTGGGGAACATTGGTTACCTAGCTATCTTGGTAACTGTCCTGAAAATCCATGTAAGATGAAGAACAATGTTTAATTGATAATCTTCCGCTGTTGCTGCGGTTGCTGCTTCCGCTTTCTCCTCCTCTTCTTCTCTTTCTCCTTCTCCTTCTTCTCTACGCCCTCAATGCAAGGGTCCACTTCATAAACAGGCGGGGACAATCCTTCTTTCAGGATCCCAGCCACTGCCAGCTATAAACCCTTGAGTCTGTACGTGTGCATGTACGATATGATGGGACACTGAGGGGAAATATGTGAGACAAATCTTCTACTGATACTAAGTTGAGCAGTTCACCACTCAGAAACACTTTCTTTATTTAAAACAGAGAATTATTTATTTATGGTTTCTTTAGTCCAAAAATCGTAACTTGTGGCAATAGTTTACTTCTTCAGTTTTACTTATATACAATATAAACCATATCTTTCATTCTTCAACATTAACAACTTGACTGAAACTTTGTCTCTACCATATTCCTTTTCCTCAGCTCTTCCTCACTAGAAACCCCAGATCTGATTCAATAATAGTCACTTTTTCCTTCAGTATTTCAACTAAAGTCCCAAACTTAAACTAGGATCCTTTTCCCTCTAGCTCACCCGGCTAGAGACTACCATAACTGAACCCCAGACACACACATCTTTTCTCTAGTTTTCCTCACAAGAAACATCAACATAACTGAACTCTTTTTAAAACATCTCCTCCTTTTCTCCTCCAGCTAGCTCCGCCCCTTTCACTAGCTTAGAAATTGTTACATTTCTACCGAAGCAGCTACGTTACCATGGTGACACATGGCCAATCATCAGTAGCTAACTCCTGCCCACTTTTATCTCTGAATCAACATTAAATAACATAGGTAAAAATTACCAATAAAATAAGGCTTTCCGTTACACCCTCCTTCTCCTTCTCATTGTATGCTACATCTCAGAGACATCTAATCAAGAAACCAGTGGTGTCTCCAACCATATTTATGAAACTGGAGGATGTCAGGTTGGCTTTATTTCAAGCTTCCCCTGGCTTATTTCCTGACCTTTAATTTTCAGTTTTTAGCGGCAATAACATGGTCTGCATTCCTTTTTTCCAGCTCTTTGTTGCTTTACTATACCCCACCAAAATGTATATACACGTCGGGAGAGGTCCAGAATGAAAAGAGAACAGGGCAAGTTCTCTTGTTTCCACATCTATTTGTTTTGCTCTAAGGACGGAAGTCACCCACTGCAGGAGCCCCAAGACCTGACTAGCCATTTGGAAGTCAAGATAGTGCAAATGCAGTCCACAAGAAGCAAACATCTGGTATTCTCATTATACAGGTCTTTGATGGGGGTTGAAGTGCATCCCCCTCTGTGAAAAAAGTAAGATGTTGCTACACCCCATTCTTTGTATATCACAGCGGAGAACATAAAGGCACAATAGTCTCTGCATACATTGTACATACATATACATACCACACACAAATTTCCCCTTTTTCCTCAACTCCCACAGAGATCTGCTATTTGCAGAGATGTAAGCTACCTAGTCTACTAATATCACTTAGTGCTCCACCAAAAACACTCAAGAGACCAAGGAGAGTTTACCCTTCCGGAATAAAAAATGGTAATCTCAAGAACCTGATATTCACCCCTATTTTTCCCCACCAGAGTTTATGAATGAATATTGAGCTGACATTTTAATATTAGATGACTTTGGCTATATCAACACTGGAGATGCCTTACATTGTCGTTCTCTATTAAAGAAATTTGGTTTAAAGAATGTTTGACCCATTTGGAAAGCATAGACAAACCCAGTCATTGGCAACATGAAGCACAGTTACACTGACTTTAATCTGTCAGTAGTTTCCTTTTTGAAGAAAGCAAAAAGCCATTTCTGCAATATTCTCCCTGTTGTAGAAAAGGCTTTCCAGCCCACACTGATTTTGAAGTCTATTCACAATTTGTGACTTTTTCTGTGCCAAATGTGCACAGCTTTTTGTTCTATTTAGGAAACAGCTTTTTCATAGAAATATTGGTTGGAATTCTGTTGGTTTCTAACACGTTCATATATTGAGTTACCTCTAAGGCAATTAGAATTGGACAGTGATGTAATATCTATATCCAGTAGAAGCCTACTATTATGTTACTAAATCAAACAGCCAACAATGGAAGTTATTTGGTGCTGTGACTGCTGAAGGATACTTTCATTTATTTAATTAAAACCTATAAAATTTTGGCGAGTATAGGAACAATTTCTTTCATTCTGAATTGGCTTGATGTTGTCATCATATCAAGAACATGGAACCCAATCCATCAGCACCTCTGTACTAATGACCCATCAGTTTCCCATTCATTATCCCAACATATTTCACAGAATACAAAGAAGAGCCAAAGGAGGAGAAGGAGAAGGGGTGATAGAGGTCTCCATTGCATAATGCAGGTCAACAAGTATTGAGGCTGGACCATCACCTTTGGTGAGAATCATAGAATTGGAAAAGACCACATATTATTTATTATTATTATTTACTACATTTATATCCCACTCTTCTCACCCCGAAGGGGACTCAGAGTGGCTTACAATTCAAATGAACATACAATATATTATTGGTACAGCACAATATAAACATTGAATTACTAAAAAGGTAAAGGTTTCCCCTGATGTTAAATCCAGTCATGTCTGACTCTGGGGGTTGGTGCTCATCTCCATTTCTAAGCCGAAGAGCCAGCATTGTCTGTAGACACCTCCAAGGTCATGTGGCCGGCATGACTTCATGGAGCACCGTTACCTTCCCGTTGGAGCGGTACCTATTGATCTACTCACATTGACATGTTTTCGAACTGCTAGGTTGGCAGAAGCTGGAGGTAACAGCGGGTGCTCACTCCGCTCCCAGGATTTGAACCTGCGACCTTTCGGTCTTCAAGTTCAGCAGCTCAGTGCTTAACACACTTCGCCACCAGGGCTCCATTGAATTACTATATTGTACTATATCATTATATGGTAATATTATTAGTAATATTAATAGGCCACCCTCTGCCAAATAGCAGGAAAATCTCATTCAAAGCACTCCTGACAGATGGCCATCCAGCCTCTGTTTAGAAGCCTCCAAAGAAGGAGCCTCCACCACACTCCAGGGCAGAGAGTTCCACTCCTGAATAACTATCACAGTGAGGAAGTTCTTCCTAATGTTTAGGTGGAATTTCCTTTCCTGTAGTTTGAAGCCATTGTTCCACATCCTAGTCTCCAGGGCAGCAGAAAACAAGCTTGCTCCCTCCCTTTGACCTGCTATGTGTCCGCTGTCATTGAAAGCACAATTGTACTGGAATAGCAGGTGTGTATGATAAAGTCTAAATGCTAGATTTTTATAGATCTCAGGAGTTGAGTTGACCGTTTAGCTCAAATGTCAACAACAGATTCTTTTAACAAAAATGAAAGCAACAAGAGGGCATAGCTTTGAGCAAAGGGAGGCGTGAGTAGAAGGATTACACGAACACGTTGATCACTATCTGCAATGCTTTCCAAGACACATGGCAAGCATTTATTGGCACGCATGCTAATGTGGATAAAATCTATCGGGTTCTTGGAAAAATAATCACTTCAGCCTTGTTACTGGAGGGATGAATCTGGGTCAACAGATGCATTTTGGATAGGCACCAATTCTTAAATCATTTAGCATTCCACACTGCAAAAAAAGAGGGAAATGAAAAAAACAACCTCTCAATTGCATGAATGCCCTCTTAGCCTGGTGTCTAATTTTATGAAGCTGCAGCCATTCACATCGATGCCTCCGTTGAACACGATAAAACATAGCTCCTATAAAAAGAAAGGGGATTCTGCTAAACTGATATAACACACATCAGTGCTCTGGATTATAGCTTGGTGCAAGTTCAAGTTATTTATATGTGTTTCCGGCAAAGACATCCCGTCTGGATTTCCAATATCACAAGATTAATCTTGCTAAGACATCACCATACAGATGGTCAGACAAGAAAAATTAGTCAAATATGAAAAAATATTAATATCTTCTTTTTATGCAATGGAAAAATATGATTTGTCTTCCAAGGAGATTAGAACTGAAGCTCTCAAGAAAATCTGATCTTCCAGCAACATTCATTTCCTTGGTTTCCAGGTTTTCTTACATCTTCAAAACATATGGGTCTTCTTCCGTCAAACGGTGATTGAGAAATCAAATGCCTGAATATGACGTCCTCATATCTGCTTCTCTGAAATTAAAAGTCTTAATAAGACAAATTCATTCTCATTCATACATAGGAGCAGACATTCCATCTTTTATAACCTTGACACTGGAGTGCTGTAAGACATTGTAAATTGGGTTGTCCTTCAGAACAGAAAAATGGCCCCAAATGAATCAGGCTTAAAGTCTATAGGGAATAATAGTGCTGTCTTCTATTTTTTCGGTGACTTCAGAAACTCACAAGTAGCACATGGCGGAATATCAGTTTTCTGTTGTTTACCCTTGGCATCCCTTCTGAAGCATTAGAATTGAATGGTTTGATGTTTAACTATCTTTTTAATTGTCTTTATTGTGTGCAGAAAGGAGCCTCTCTTACTTCTTCTTGGAGGCACCCACAGTTCTGCCTCTGTGACCGGTGGTCTTGGTGTGCGGCCTTCAGACACTGAGGCCCCAGAAGTGGTGCAGGCCCCGGTGGGCTCAGATTTTCTTCAGGTGTTCCAAATCCTCACGAAGCTTGTTGTGCAGCCCATTGGCCAAGACCTGGCTTTATTTCCCATCCTTGACGTCCTTCTGCCTGTTGAGGAACCAGTCAGGGATCTTGTACTTCCGGGGGTTCTGCATGATGGCATGTGCTCCACCTCGTCTTCCGTGAGTTTGCCAGCCCTCTTGGTCAGGTTGATGTCGGCCTTCCTCAGCACCACATTGGCATAGTGCCTGTCACACCTCAGAATAGTTCACCTTGCTATAAACACCCAGTCACACACAGAAGGAAGTATTTTGTAGTTTTATTGAGCAAAAGGAAATATAAATCAAAGCAGGCAGTTATAAGGTTCTCAAGATTGCAGTAAAAGAGTCAATAGGAATCCAATAGTTCATAAGCCTTAAAAATCCATTAGTCCATAAGCCATAACAATCCAATAGTTCATGAGCCAAAACAGTAGATGATAGATCCCAAGGAACAAAGGCCCAAATGTTTCAAAGATCTAGGAGCAGGAAACTTTTCTTAGGCATGAAGCAGGAACATCCACTCAGATGAAGCAAGAATTTGTTTTGACAAAGATCTATCTCAAAACACACACTTTTAAAAGCAACCCAAAAATGCATTTCTCCTTTCTGCGGAGGCCTCTCTCTTCCCTGCCAATCTTACACTCCTACGAGGCTGTACTCCCATAACAACCGGTCCGCCCTAGATAATGATGGCGCCCCTTCATGGTCCTCGTTATCTTGCACCTGAAAAGGAGCTGAAGACACCAGGGCTTGAGACATCTCTTGCTCATTAATTCCCATGGGAATGTCATCCTGGCTGTTATCTATGGCCGGCTGGGTCAACAGTTCATTCTGCTCAAGCTGCATTTCTGGAGCCGCTGAATCAGCCTGTATCATTCCCATTCCCATGCCATCATCCTGAAATTCATCCTGCATCCCATCATCTGGCTTTTGTATCTGAAACCGAGAATCCCCTTCTTCATCCTTACTCTGGCTATGCTGTGGCTGAGTCACAACAGTGCCAGCCCATTCCCTTGATGGCGGTGATGGCGAAGATGATCTTCCTCCACCCATCAATGTTGGTGTTGAGGACGCGAAGAATGTGCTGGAACTTTTCTTGGATCATGAGAGACATGGCTGTGCTGTCTGCTCCTCGCTCCTGCTTGAGCAGTCATTGGTAGCCATATCATGCATTGGATACTTTGTCCAATTAGAAACCTACATTTTGAGGCAAAGAAACTCATAGCTAATACTCATGGATTGACTGAATTTATAGCTCACCTTTCTCTCAGGATGGATGCAATATTTATCTAGCCACAATTCAGTGGTGTACCCCACAAGATACCATTGCTTTGGTCAGAACAAGTTACTGTCCCTGCAGTTGTCTACCTCATGTAAGTAATACATTATTTAAACATATATTGCTTACATTGATGCTTATAACATCCAGAGTCAATACTGAAAACTGGTCCAAACTTTCAAGTCCAATGTATTGAGAATAGGAATGAATGCACACACACACATACACACACACACCGAAAAGGCCTAGCACCTTGAACAGTTTTTCCAAAGTTCAGCTGAAAATATGAAGCAGATTTACTCTTCTACTGGCATAAGACCAATCAATAATAATAATAATAATAATAATAATAATAATAAGGTAAAGGTAAAAGTTTCCCATGACGTTAAGTCCAGTCGTGATCAACTCTGGGGGTTGGTGCTCATCTCCATTTCTAAGCCGAAGAGCCGGCGTTGTCCATAGACACCTCCAGGTCATGTGGCTGGCATGACTGCATGGAGCACCGTTACCTTCCTGCCAGAGCGGTACCTATTGATCTACCCACATTTTGCATGTTTTCAAACTGCTAGGTTGGCAGGAGCTGGGGCTAATAGCGGGCGCTCATTCCACTCCCGGGATTTGAACCTGGCACCTTTTGATCTGCAAGTTCAGCAGCTCAACACTTTAACACACTGTGCCACCGGGCCCCCCAATAATAATAATAATAATAATAATAATAATAATAATAATAATAATAATAATAAACATAAACCCTCGCAGTGATGTTGACCGGCTCTATCTGCCTAGAAGATCAGGGGCAGAGGACTCTTACAAGTCAAACAAGCAGTCAAAGAAGAAGAACATGCCCTGGCAGAATATGTAAAGCAAAGTGAAGAACCTGCTTTGATTGAAGTCAAAAATCAGAAACTCCTCAAAGCACAGGAGACAAAAAACCAGTACAAGAAAGCCACACTACAAACTAGAGCTGACAGCTGGCACAACAAAACATTGCATGGAAAGTTCCTTGACAAAATTGAAGGAAAAACTGATAAGGAGAAGACCTGGCTCTGGCTCACGAATGGGACCCTGAAGAAGGAGACAGAAGGCCTGATCCTTGCAGCCCAGGAGCAAGCCATCAGAACAAAGGCAATTCAGGCCAAGATCGAAAAATCAGCTGATGACCCAAAATGCAGACTGTGCAAGGAAACCGATGAAACCATTGATCATATCCTCAGCTGCTGTAAGAAAATTGCACAGACAGACTAAAACAGAGGCACAACTATGTGGCCCAAATGATTCATTGGAACTTATGCCTCAAGTACCACCTCCCAGCAGCAAAGAACTGGTGGGATCACGAACCTACAAAAGTATTGGAAAATGAGCACGCAAAAATACTGTGGGACTTTCGAATCCAGACTGACAAAGTTCTGGAACACAACACACCAGACATCACAGTTGTGGAAAAGAAAAAGGTTTGGATCATTGATGTCGCCATCCCAGGTGACAGTCGCATTGACGAAAAACAACAGGAAAAACTCAGCCGCTATCAGGACCTCAAGATTGAACTTCAAAGACTCTGGCAGAAACCAGTGCAGGTGGTCCCGGTGGTGATGGGCACATTGGGTGCCGTGCCAAAAGATCTCAGCCGGCATTTGGAAACAATAGACATTGACAAAATCACAATCTGCCAACTGCAAAAGGCCACCCTGCTGGGATCTGCGTGCATCATCCGAAAATACATCACACAGTCCTAGACACTTGGGAGGTGTTCGACTTGTGATTTTGTGATATGAAATCCAGCATATCTATCTTGTTTGCTGTGTCATAATAAAATAATAATAATAATAATAATAATAATAATAATAATAATAATAATAATAATAATAATTTATATCCCGCCACCATCTCCCCGCAGGGACTCGGGGCGGCTCACATGGGGCACATGGGGCAAACATAGTTCACAGGAGTAATGACATAAATACATTTGCACAATATACACAAGTGAAAACACAATAAGGTAATAACACAAGAGTTAATACAACAATAATAATATCAAACAACCACCAATACAATTCAATCAACTTCATAGGTGGGGGAACTACAGCAGCAATATAGAGATAGCATCTTCAAATTAAAATACCCAAATAAGAGGGACCTAATAAAATTCAGAATAGAATTATAATGAGGCTGGTGATCCAGTGACTGTCTCAACCATCACTGCGTCCAATTCAACAATGAACTTGGTTCTTTGGTTTCCTAGAAACCTGATGAATCTGGCTTACCAATGGAAATGATCCAAGATGTCATTCCAAAACTTGCTCCAGCATGCTTCCTGCCAATAGCAATGGTTTCACAGCCAGCTTACAGCATCTCACCATTATTCTGCCAATGATACATCATCTAACTGGGGCTTGGTGGGTACATCAAATCTGGGCACTAGCCAAAATAAGGCAATGTACGATATTATCATTCAACAAGAAGTCCAAGGTCCTAAACATCAACCGAAACTTGGCACATGAAATCAAAGGAAAAGCCAACATGTTCCCTAGGTAGGGAAGAATTTGAATATTATAAAAAGTCAAGACAAAGAGAGGAAGCATCCAACTTGTGACAAAGCAGTTGAGTTCCATCAAATCAAGGATGCCAGATCTCAATGATGGCTGGCAAAGATCAGTTGACTGGGAAAGAACCAGAGGATGGAAAATAAGGAGGAAGAGAAGTCCAAAGGCCTCCTGCATCAAACTATTGGCAAAATTATCCACTGTTTCTATTCTTTCCAAATAAATTCTGCATATGGCAAGCAAATCTTTAGCATCCAATCTCTACTCCCTGGTGAGCAGTGTTCTGTAGCTGTAATTACAGTCTCACATTTGTGTATCGTTTGACTAATATACTGGGCACACTCTATTGCATTGGGAACATGTTTGCATGAAAACTAGGACTTGAAACCTCTACCACAATCTGTAAACCAGAACTTGGAAATAATTACTCATAAATAGGGAATTAGTTGTAATTAATATCAAAATATGGCTTCATTATTCTCCAGCTATAATTTCCTGAAAGCTAATTTTAATATAACTTTGTTCATCACTGAGATAGTTATGATATCTCTATGAATGATGGGGGAGAATAGAACATGGTTCAAGAGACAGGTTATGCTCAAAAGTCTGGGCATCTTAAATAAGTGTCTGTTTTTAAGTATTTAAAATACTGATGATGCTACGACAAGCACTTTCGGGTGATAATTGACTGCAACAGCTGTAAAAATATATGTCACTACCTACATGCTTTTTGCTTCATTTCCCGTTCAACTTGTGTATCTCTGAATGAATAACTTAACAAAGACTTAGGAAGTCCTCAGCAGTTCACAAAGCAAAGGACATTGACTCTGTTGTGGATGGCTTTGGCTTTTAGACCATTCAGTGAACAGACAGCACAAAACATGGGAAGAAATTTAGTGAACATAATTAACCCAAACCAGACAGCAACCCAACTTCCCAGAGGGCTTCGTGACATTCAGAAAAGCACATTCATTTTCCTGAGAGATTAACCCCATCCGAGCCTATTTATCCACCATGCTCTTCAGTTTTGAGAGACTTGTGGAGAAGCATTATTCAGTCCCTCGTGGTGGAAATATATTTATTTAGAGCATATTCTCAAAGGACTTCTACAATGTCACATTTATAGAACTCAGATGAATCCCAACTTAATTAAACTACCCGGGGATCAAGCGTCTGTGTCAATATAATATCTGGAATGCCAGGCAATGGGGGAGGACTCTGGATTTTACATGGGTGTCATGGCTCACTGAATGCCATTCTGCTGGGCATCTGGCTCAGTCGTCTCAGTCGATTCATAGGAACAAGCCACATTTTTGCATTTTGGAATCCAGCAAAGATCACCCAGCTGCCAGTTTCCTATCAAAGCCTAAACACCAAGTAAGAGCTTGGATCTCCTCCAACGTTCTGTTTGCAGGCCTTATTATTACTGACAATGGAATCTGAGTCACAAAAGAGGCAAGATTGGAAATCAAACTGCAAGCCAAGGCTTTGTACATTGTCGGCATCTGTTGCAACTGGAGCTTATCAAGCAGAAACTACAATAGCAATGAAGAACATCTCTCCAAGTAGTTGCCTATTGACCCATTTTTGGGCTGTAGAAAATATTACTTCTGTTCTTAATGGGTGAAGCAATTTTTAGAAAGAAATGGTGTATAAGTCTGGAACATACCCATGTATAAGTCTAGAAATTTTAATTAAAATAGCAACCCAAAAAAGTATTGATTTATTCATGGGTCAAATGTAAGTACTGTAGCTTAACTCTTACATAAAAAAGAACCATCCTCTACTCTGAATAATGAAAGCCAAGAACTTATTATGTTCTGGGAGAACTTAGGTACCTTCTACACTGCTATATAATCCAGTTCAAAGCAGATAATCTGGATTTTATATGGCAGTGTCTTCTTCTTCATTCATTTAGTCGTTTCCAACTCTTCGTGACCTCATGGACCAGTCCACACCAGAGCTCTCTGTCAGCTGTCGCCGCTTCCAGTTCCTTCAAGGTCAAGCCAATCACTTCAAGGATACCGTCCATCCATTTTGCCCTTGGTCAGCCTCTTTTCCTTTTTCCTTCAATTTTCTCCAGCATCATGATCTTTTCCAAGCTTTCCTGTCTTCTCATGATGTGGCCAAAATACTTCATCTTTGCCACTAATATCCTTCCATCCAGTGATTATCTCCTGGAGGATGGACTGGTTGGATCTTCTTGCATTCTAAGGCACTCTCAGGATTTTCCTCCAGCACCAGAATTCAAAAGCATCTATCTTCCTTCGCTCAGCCTTCCTTATGGTCCAACTCTTGCATCCATAGGTTACTATGGCGAATACCATTGCTTTCACTATGCGGACCTTCGTTGCCAGTGTGATGTCTCTGCTTTTCACTATTTTGTCAAGGTTGGCCATTGCTCTCCTCCCAAGAAGTAGACGTCTTCTGATTTCCTGGTTACGTAGTGTAGTGGCAGTGTAGAAGGGACCTTAGAAGAAGCAACTGTCCCATTTTCTCTATCTACCAAGGAACAACATCTAGCCTTTTAAAAAAATGCTTGAACAGGGAAAATGGTAGCAGCCAAAAGCAGTTGTCTGCTGAGGCAGCATTAGTGCTTTTCCTCTCTATAGAAAGACCTTCAACCTATCCAGGGATCATATCAAAATCCACAATTTTAGTCCCAAAGCCTGTCTTTGATGTATACATGAGGTTGACTATACATAAGTATATACGATATGCTAAAAGACCCTCGTGGCACAGTGCGTTAAAGTGCTGAGCTGCTGAACTTGCGGACCAAAAGGTCCCAGGTTCAAATCCCGGGAGCGGAATGAGCGCCCACTGTTAGCCCCAGCTTCTGCCAACCTAGCAGTTTGAAAACATGCAAATGTGAGTAGATCAATAGGTACTGCTCCAGTGGGAAGGTAACGGCGCTCCATGCAGTCATGCTGGCCACATGACCTTGGAGGTGTCTACGAACAACACCGGCTCTTCAGCTTAGAAATGGAGATGAGCAGCAACCCCCAGAGTCAGTCACGACTGGACTTAACGTCAGGGGATAACCTTTACCTTTTTTAAAAGACCTTGCAAATATGGAGAATTTAGATTCCACTGGTGATTGGTAGCTTCCAGGTATGTTTGAAAAGGGGATTCAAGGAATTTGTTTTGAGTTTCATTGAAGACTTTAAAGACACTTTGTCTAAGAGATGCAATTATTTGCGAATTTTCCTTTTGATGGAAAAAAACATGTCAATTTTGTATTGATTATATTTCCAGTGTGAGCAAACCTTTAAAAAAAATTCAAATTTCAAAGACTATTCACAGGTCATGATTTTTCAGATAGTTGGACTGAGGATTCTGTAGACCATAACCAGCACTTTGAATTTTGCCTAGACATGAAATTGTAGTCAATATGAAATTGTTCCAACAAAGAAGATATGTGCCCTCTGTAGTAGAACTCTTGGTTGAAGCTGGGTGAATGCTACGCTACATGCAAACTCTCTGTTGACTGAAATCAATCTCACTCTGGGCTTTTCAAACATTATCTTTGCTCCTTTCATTTTCCTCCTCTGGTTTAGGGGAAAGCTGAGCTTGTGCGTTCTTCTGCCAGGCTTTTTCATTTCCATGGAGTGACACCATGAACAAGGTAGAAAAAAAATGGCACACACACATCAAGCTATTCCTTTAAAACATGGCTCGTTGACTTCTGAAATGCACATGTTGGTATATCCCAACACTCTCCTTCCTTTTCAATGAGTCTTTCTTCAAAGTTTGCAGTATCTGTCTGTAATTTTTCAAGCAAGGATTAGAGAGGATTAAGTCATTGCTAGCCTGGGTCTCCCAGGGAGTGTTGGCAAAGATGTTTCGCATACATTTCCAAGATGAGTCAAAGCATTGGACTGGTATCAATAGCAATTGCTTTGTACAGAAAAACATAAAGAAGAGAGTGGCCCAAAACTGTAAATCAAGTTTCACAGTCAGCCGATTCTTGGTACTTAATATGGAAACACCAGAGGGAGCCTAGTGTAAAACATTTTGTTTAAAAAATACATCCCTTCCCAACAGGGAAAAAATACATAGTGTACACACGCTGTGAAAATAACTATTCAATCCTGTAAACATTTATGCAAGAGTAAGTCCCTCAGACTTCTATGGAGCTCACTCATGGGCAAATGAATTGCTGCCGATAATACAACCAAATCCTGAGAAAATACAGATACGTTCTCTATATCTGTAAGCATAGTTACAATGTGAGTCCATTTGATGTAATATTTTGAAATGGATTCTTTGAAAAGTGCTATAATTTGAGCACAAAAGCAATATTTTAGACAGAAAAGTAGGGGTGTGCATGATATCATTTTGGTGTAGTGGATTTGGCAGGTTCCGGGGATTCGGCTGCTGAACGCCCAAACACGAGCCTGTTGGTCCCAGCTAATACGGATCACGGCAGCCAGATCTTTTTGGCTAATAGGGTTGTCTTTACTGTTCTAACGTAGCACAAATCCTATGTAAAATCATACTATGTAATTTTGACATTAATTTTGAAATCTGAAATATATACAGAAAGTCTTTTTCCTGAGGTGGAGGTGATGTGTGGGTATCTTGCCATGTGTGCTTGGGACTCCAATTCCCAGAACCCCCTCTTCTGTTTGTTTTTTAAAAAAATAAAAATGATATATTAAAAACTTCAGTGGATTGGTGGAACATTCTGAAACTTGGCAGCCTTGCAGTTGTAAATGTGCCCTACAAGTGAAGCGAGTTTCATGCTGATAGGCCTAAAAAATGACAGAATAGAATAAAGTATTTATATTCTGCCCTTTTCACCCCAAAGGGGACTCAGGGAGGATCACATTATATACATATAGGGCAAACATTCAATGCCCATATACACATAGAACCGAGACAGAGACAGATGCAGAGGCAATTTAACCTTCTCCAGAGGGGATGTTCGATTCTGGCCACAGGGGGGAGCAGCTGCTTCATCATCTGCTGTGATGGCACTTCCTCATTCCAACGTCATAAATTAGTTAAATTTGCCTCCCCACTTTATAAGTGGTACCTTATTTCCTACTTGATAGATGCAACTATCTTTCAAGTTGCTAGGTCAGCAACGAGCAGGGACTATTTTTTATTTTTTAATTGACGGGTGCTCACCCCGCCATGGGCTGGCCTCGAACTCATGACCTCATGGTCAGAGTGATTTATTGCAGCAGGCTGCTCCTCAAAAATTTCTCATTGGTGCCAATGGACAGAATCTTACTGAATCTTGTATTTGTGATCCTTGAATTTTCAGAAATTTTATTAACTGTTCAATAGCTATAAATTGAACAATTCACCTAAAAACATTGCTTATTCAATGGAGCCAAAACAATCCTATAGTATCTCAAATGCTCAGAAAACTTATGTCTTGAGTGCTAAGAAACCCTGGTGAGAAGAATCATTGACTGATGAAATTTTCATAATTTTAGACTTTTAAAATGCAAAATTTGCACATGGTTGTTTTGTGCAGGACATAACATTTTTATGTGCAGAAAAATATAGTTTGGGCAGAAACATTATTTTCTCCTCAGAAAACAGGCCCTTTATTTCTGCATAGAAAAAAATGACGTTTTCAGGACAAAGCAAACACATGTGAATTCTGCACAGAAAAAAAACCTTGAATTGCAAACATTCTTTGAAAATGGCAGTTGTCGACAGCTTTCTTGCAGAGAGATGAAAATTGCTAAAAGTATTTGTTACTTTCCCCTAGAAGAAAAATAGCAAAGGATTGTATCCCAGGTCCACAATTGGTAGTTGAACTATAAACCATCCTCTCACAGAAAATATTGTATATCTATCAATCAATGTGGGTGAAATTCAACTGAATTCAGGCATTTATTAGTAGTTTAACACTATCCCGGAATGTGCAATTGCATAATGCAGTTTTCAACGCAATTCAAAATGATGGTAAAGCTTTCTTCCACCCTTCTCACCATTTTCATTGGCAGTAAACCATCCCCAACCATGGCTACTTTTTTAACCATCAAATGTGACTTTGTTCTTGAAAGTTATTAAGGAGAGATAATATTTCATTCAGGTGAGCCTTGCCTTTCTGCTTAAAGGGGGAAAACAGCATTGTGAGCTTAGTAAAGAATTTAATTTGATGTATATCTGGAAGAAGTAAGCCTGACATTAAAATAAAAAGAAGAAGGTAAGAGCTGACAGCTGGATTCAATATGAGATTTGACACTGTTTTCTCCTAAGCTCTTTACCAAATGTATGTAGTCTATGAAACTGTCCCGTGTCCACTTTATTATGATCTCTTTTCCCCCTCTGGAAAAATAAAGAAAGATCCTTAATCTGAGAGATGACATTCACATGCTTATTTTGCAAAACAGCTGATACCACGTGACAAGCTTTATTTGCTCCATTTCTCTGATTTTGCTACAACCCAGGTTTCTTGTCAAAGCCCTGCCATAAGAAACGCACCATCGGCACACCCCGTTCTTCATCAAAACAGGCAGGATATCAAAGCAAAAGATGCACAAAACATAGCTGGAGAGGAATGTGAGAATTGGACGGTAATTTACGCCATGCCAGAGTCTTCAATAAGGAGCACCAGTGATAAAAAGAAATCAAATATGGGCCATGCAACCAGAAGCTGGAACAAGCTCTTATTGGCTGAATGCTGTGTAGATTTGAAATGGTTTCTTCTCGCAATTCACCTCACGCCAGCAAGAGAGATTGGCATCCAAAGTCACTCGCTCCAGATGCATAGCTGCAAAAATATCAATCCAGAGGTTGAAAAACAACATTGGGATATGAAAACCCCCAGAATTCACCAGCCAATGTCAACATTTGGGAGAATTCTGGAAGATGTGATTAAAAAATAATAACATATCCAAACTTTATGTCACATTGGTAGTATTTTGATCCCCTGAAACCTGGGTCTGCTACACCACTGCTGAGGAACGTCAAGAATGGTTTTCACTGCTCCTTACCCAAATTTCTCAAAAATATCAGAAATTAGAAGGAACTGCTCTTCATTCTGAGGCAGAGTTTACCACTCTACTTTTATTTGATGTGCATTCCAAATTTGTTCCTGTTATACTACCCAAATGTGGAGAACATTAACATCTGTAGAGAGTCCTACAATATTTCAACCCTCAGTCTTAGCACCATCATCCATAACAATGAAACTGAATGGGTTTGAATATTTCATTTGTCTGCCACTCTCAACAGGATATGTCTGTTCTGCTTTGTCCAAAAAAAGGCACTCCATTTGAGTGGCGCAATGTCCACTACCCATAGTATTAATGAGATTCAGATCAGTATTAAATGTTTTCTTGAATATACGGATGGGGAATATGTTAGCACTAAAGACTGCTGTAAGGTCCGAATGATTTTTCACCTACAGCCTTGATGGAAGACCAGTGGTACAGTAGTCAACATTAAAGTAAAGACATTTATTGCAAGAGTTCTAATGCCCCCAAAGAGAATCCAAAAATGTCATCAAACATACTGTTCTGTATGTTTGTTTTTGTCAGTGGTTGGAAACATTGTTTTGGACTACATGTCTCAGACTTTCCTAGCTGGTATGGCCATTGTATTATGTGAGTTGTATCATTCATTCATATATATATATATATATATATATATATATATATATATATATATATATCTCAGGTTCTGGTGCCAATAGTACAAATTAAGAATTGAATCTGCCAGTTCTCCAAATGTTGTTGAACTTCCCTTATTAGTTTATCTCACTATGGAAATTGCTAAGACAACTGGGACTTGCAATCCAACTATTTATGGGGAGCTACGTGGTTCCTATCCTTGACGTTATTTCTCAGCATGGATCAGTGGTTCTCAGCCTGTGGGTCCCCAGGTGTTTTGACCTACAACTCCCAGAAATCCCAGCCAGTTTGCCAGCGGTTAGGATTTCTGGGAGTTGAAGGCCAAAACATCTGGGAACCCACAGGTTGAGAACCACTGGCATAGATGAATGAATCAATTGCTGATAAAGCAGTGCTTCTGTAATCTCCACTGTTTCAACATATCTACTCTAATTGGGATTAGCCAACAGAAAATCTTTTATCTTTTATAGATTTTTTTGATATTACCTCTTGAGGACCAAGCTGTGACAAAATACGTTAGTTGACAAAATAGCAAAAGTTAGAACTTGCAATATAGTATTGTTAATGGGAAGTCCATGTCCACGTAGATTAAAATTCAGAATGATCCCTAACATCAGAGGTTACAGAAAAGCCTACATAAGAGATAGATGACAATGAGAGCCAATTGTTCGAAGGACTTTGGGAGACCAAAGTTAGAAACACTGCTCAACCATGGAAATCTATGTCTTTGGGCAAATCCCCCAGCCTCAATGGAGTCCAATGGCAAATCTCCTATGACTAATTCTTGCCAAGCAAACCCTAGGAGAAGCTTTCTATAAGTCAGAATTGACTTGAAGGTGCATAACAATCACACTATCTATTATCTACTTATGGTGCCAGAATTCCAGTCCTGTAGACAGTATCCTGGTCAAAGGATAAAATCTTTTGGAGGTAAAACCTGGTAAACAAAGTGAGGTCATCCTTTTTACACATATGATTATGTTGTAAATTGGCATCTGATCAGATCCAGTAGGAATCATAACAATAGTGATGACTTTGGAGATCAGAGTATGAAGCTCCACTTGGCCATGAAATCCACCTGGGTGACTTTAAGCAAGTCATACTCTCTCTGTTTCAGAGAAAGGCAGTCGTAAACCTCCTCTGAGCAAATCTTGCCAAGAAAATCCTGTGATAAGTTTGCCTTTGGGCTCCCATGTTGGAAACGACTTCAAGGCATATAAACAAAACAGCAAGTCCAGAGTTAGGTTGGTGGGGTTTACAATACAATTAGAGAGCCATATGTTCCTTACCTCTATGCTCTTTGATGCTGTCTTTGAGTGTACCAAACTACAGCCATTTTGAATCTGGCATTGGGTTTATATGGCTTTAAGAGCAGAGCTACCAAGTCCTCCTATCTGTATCTGGCTGTTGTCTTCTGGGTCTCTTCCACTGAGTCCTTATCCCCTTCAAACATCTGGTGCTTTAGCTTCCTCGGCCCTCACACATCCCATTTCCCAATGGGGCTCCTGCCTTGGCCGTTTCCATGCCAGAGCACTGAACATCTTGTAGTATCGGGAGGAATCCAAGCCAAAATGACAGCCAAAGCCTTCCAGAGGTGACACCAATCCAACTCCCCTGTTGTCAACACAATTTCCAGAAGGCCTCCTTCTAAAGAAGCTGCTAATCCAATGACATGTTTCTCCGATGGGCCTCTTGCCACCCGCGTGTGGAGATGAAGGCATGACCTGAGGGTTTGTACCACTTCAAGTGGTTCAGAAAAACCTTCCTAGCCAGAACTCTACCCTGGATATAATTTGGTGCTACGGAGCCAAGCTATTTCTTCCACCGAATGGAAGAGCAAGACTTGCACAAGGTAAAAAGGGGGATCAAAAGCTGCTAACAAAGTATTCCAACAACTGGAAGGGGAACGGGAGCATTCCAGATTATTGCCAAGGCCAAAACAGAGCTGATTGTGGAATCGATTTGGGAGGCTTGGTGAGATGCCTGTCTCTTCATAAGCAGAGTGGATAAAATGCATGAAGGGGATTTTCAATTCAGATAAAAGGAGAAAAGGAAGGAGAGGAAAAGAATGAAGATCTACCAAGGTTCCGATTGATTTATCTAATGAGTTAACTTTGAAGACGTTATGATTAAAAATAAATCATATCATATGGGTTTTAAAAATAGTACCATGGATTTTAACCTCACCTGATTCTAACCAACTAGGGAAGGGAATGGAAAGGAAGGAAAGGGAAGGGAGATCAGACAATCCCCTACATTATCCAATTTCCGTAAGGAACTGAAGACCTGGTGGTGTCGGCAGGTTTTTGAGTAATTACATTGGACTACCGCCGATTTCTGGGCCTGAATATATTGCACAAGATTTCCCTAGCCTAAAATGATACATTTTAATATATTGATTTTATGGTTCCTGTCCCCTTGATCTGGTCATGTAAGTGTGATTTATTGTTATAATTGTATTGTTTTACTTTGTTTAATAATGTGTATTATGTTGTTATGTAATGTTTGTGTTTGCTTTTATGACTGTAATCCGCCCTGAGTCCCATCCGGGAGATAGGGCGGTATATAAATAAAGTTTTATTATTTATTATTATAAGGGAGAGAAGGAGGAAAGAAGGAGAAAGGAAGGAATGGAGGGAAGGAGCAAAGAAAAAGAGAGAAAGGGAGGAGTAGAGGAAGGAATGGAGGCAGGACGAACGCAGGGAAGGAAAGCAGCCTTTAGACTCAATAAATGCCTCGCAGATGGCTTTTTCAAGACACACGGTCTTGAATTTCCTCAAGTTATATTCATCATTTTAATGTTCAAATCAACATGTTTCCATGACATTTCTATTTTCAAATAAGAAATTTTGTGACTGGACACCACATCAAATCCAGGGCCATAATCCATGGTGGTTTCTGATTTCCATGCCAATCTACCCAAGTAAGTTTCATGAGTGAGAGGGAATTTGAACCTGGGATGCTTGGATGTCTGCTAAGAAGCTGGTATTTGGGTATATCTAATGCAAAGTCCATGTTGATTTTTGACTCAGCACTGGTTCTAAATATGTACCTGAAACAGTCTCCTGAAATCCTTGCATAGAAAGAATGGAAATTGTCAAATATGCTTGTATTCTTCTGGTTGTGTCCACTAGATGGTGCAAGGAAATCATGGTTCTTATCATGAAGAGGAAATCTGATTTTATCCCGCCATTGCCTTGCAGATCTGGGGAGTTCTATAAAGGGGTAGAAGTGGATCAAGAAGGGGGACAAATGAATTGACCCTTCGAGTTTCAATATTGTAAAAATATTCAAATACGACAGCAAAACATCTGATTTTTGAATATACATACAAGAAAATTCACAAAGGAGAATACAAATATAAAACAATCTAAAGGCACATCCAGACAGGCCTTTAAACCGAGACTTGTCTTGGTTTTATTGGAGGCATCCAAATGAGGCCTCCAAATTAATTAGATACTTGATAAGACCCAGATCTTAGGTAAGATTCGGGCCTTATAAGATGTGGGTCTTTTTGTGGTTTGGGACAGGGGACCGCTCCCAAAACCCCAAAGCAACCCTTAAAACTGGGAAAGCCTGGGTTTTTTGGGTGGGAGTGGGGATGGGATTGCCTGCATTTCTCTGTTGTCCAGAAGTGCCCTAAGTAACATTTGCAATAATTACAGCTGCCATACAATCCAGGGTGTTTTAGTTGATTAATCCATCTTTCATTCTATTTGGTGAGCAACAAAAAATGTCTTTTTCTCCCTCCCATCTCATCCTTGCGGCTAATAAATGTTGAGGACGGGTTTCTGCCAAGAATTTCCTTGTTCACCCAGAGAAGATGATGTAGTCCACCTCCAGCAGTCTAAGTATACCAATAGAACATTATATTATATTGGGGCTGCTATTGGATCTTGACTAAACTGTGACTTCATCCAGATCCAGTTCAATCTTATTTGATATCCACCATGCGGAAAGAATTGCTTAGTTAGGTGACTTTTTCATGACTAAGAACTCTCATTGACCGTTGACCAGTATGTTAAGCATAATGAAGTCTGGATCCAACCTGCTGTATATAGGATTGTATCACTCATCTAAGAGTTGGTGAGATCAATTGCCTTCTTTTGATTAGTTCCACAGATACAGCCAGTAAAAATGATTCAGCGTCAAACTCTGAAAACAACAATAGTCTCCATTCTAGTATAGTATCAAGTATAATGCATCAGAACTGATGGTTTGCAAATGGATTTGTCCCTTATAATATTCATGCACTTCCTCTTGGCCAGACTTCTCGGTAGAAAGTATAACTTGACCCTGAATCCCATCTGCTGCCAAGACCTTTCCCTTATTACAAATTGAGAATGATACCTATACAAATGGTTTCAGCAGGTAAGGTTTATGGAAATCACAGATGCTCCTTTTCTCATTTCCTTTTCAGAAGGTTCTGGGCTTACCAAGCCAAGCAGAAAAGCTTGTACACTTAAATTAAGTCACACTGGCAATTTCCTCTTGGACTTTTGCAGGTCATTTCTTTTTTTTAAAAAAAAATGGGTACTAGTTCCTCTACAATATTGGCAAATGTTTCTGAGTAATAGCTTGGATTCAAAACTAGAGTGGAATCCACTGCTGGAAAAAGTAATGAAAATAACTGGAGCCAAGACATAACCTTAGATTCTATTTTCTTTTGTTTGTGATAGAACAAGACAATGCATACTTGTTGGCCTTAAGGCTCACATTTGTCATCAGCTGAGAGATAAAGCACAACACATGTGTGTATGTGTATATGTGCACCTACTCATATGAATGCAACTACACTTTTCACATACACATAACCCTTGGTGACAAAGGAGTTGCAGCTAATGAAGAATCTGATGCCTAGGTTGCTGCTCTAGTAAAGAATGTTAAAAGCAATGGTCACTCATGTCTATTGTGAAGAGGATAATGGTAGCGATCCTAAAGGTATTGTTTAGGTAAAGGTAAAGGTTTTCCCCTGACATTAAGTCTAGTCGTGTCCGACTCTGGGGGTTAGTGTTCATCTTCATTTCTAAGCTGAAGAGCCAGCGTTGCTCATAGACACCTCCAAGGTCATGTGGCCAGCATGACTGCACTGCCATTGCTTTCCTGCCAGAGCGGTACCTATTGATCTAATCACATTTGCATGTTTTACAACTGCTAGGTTGGCAGAAGCTGGGGCTAACAGCAGGAGCTCACCTTTCTCTCTGGATTCAAACTGCCAACCTTTCAGTTGGCAAGTTTAGAAGCTCAACGGTTTAACCACTGCACTATCGGGGGCTCCAAAAGTATTGTTTAGCTGTTGATTATTTACTTATTCCTTGTAAATGGTTATTGATGGCTCCCATGTTAATCGAGTAGTAAATCTGCTCCCAGGTTCAGTTTAAGCTTCAAGGGAGCTGTACATGGTGCTCAATTCTACTTCAAAGGAGTTTTAGCACCTTGCATAGATTCTGTAATGTTCAGACTAAAATGCAGAGTTTATACACTACCTTACTGACATGGAAGCAGCCAGCTGTGCCTGTCTTTTACACAGCAGTCTGTCAAACCTTTCCAATATCAGTTTGTTACTGTATTTAAAACATGTACGTATATACCGCCTTTTAGAGAAATTATAAAGCAGCTTGTGTTCTCAGACAGATTCTCAGATTCTTGGCTGGATATTTCTGGCTAGCTAAAGTGTTATTTCTTCCAATCCCACTAGCATAGGACAGGGAAGACGGTGAAAATGGTTATGTGTCATGTATACTCCCAAGAAAAAGCACAACTGCCACCAGAGGGCACTTCATACCAATTTGTCAATTTGAATTAATACAGGAAAGGCAGACAAGGAGAGGGGAAGGAATAACATAGGAATTACAATCAGCCTATAATATTGTATTTCCAGTTTGTATGTATGGTTGTGAAAATTGAACAATGAAAAAAGTTGATAGGAAGAGAATCAACTATTTTGAAATTGGGTGAGGGAAAAGAGTTCTACAGATACCCAGGACTGCCAAAAAGACAAATAGAGTCCTAGTGGCACAGTGTGTTAAAGCAATGAGCTGCTGAACTTGCAGACCAAAAGGTCCCAGGTTCAAATCCCGAGTGCCCACTGTTAACCCTAGCTTCTGCCAACTTAGCAGTTCAAAAACATGCAAATGTGAGTAGTTCAATAGGTACCGCTCCAGCGGGAAGGTAACGGCACTCCATGCAGTCATGCCGGCCACATGACCTTGGAGGTGTCTATGGACAATCCGGCTCTTCGGCTTAGAAATGGAGATGAGCACCAACCCCCAGAGTTGGTCACGACTGGACTTAACATCAGGGGAAACCTTTACCTTTACCTTCGTGCAAAGCAAAGTTAAAGTTGTTAACTTCAACGGACCGGCCACATTGTCCAAGTGTGCGGTCACCATCTCCCAATGCAGTTTCTTTATTCTCAACTTGAGGATGGAAAATGGAATGCCAGTGGACAACAAAAGAGATTTAAAGATGGGGTTAAAGCTAATCTAAAAATGTGGGATATAAACACCAGGAACTAGGAAGCCCAGGCACTCAAGCGTTGTAACTGGAGTCCACCTGTTACCAACAGTGCTATGGATTTTGAAGAGGCATGACTAGAGGATGAAAGGAAGAAACATGCCAAGAGGAAGGCATGTCAAGAAAACCCTTGTCATGACCACCATCTGGAAATCTATGTCCTCATTGTGAAAGACAATGTGGATCCAGAATAGGTCTTCATGGTCATTTACAGATCCACTGCCAAAACTCTACCTCTGAAAGACAATCATACTTAGCTACAAGTGATTATCGCTTATGATGATGATAAGTGCAAAGCAAGTCTGTCCTCTCCCTAGAAGCCAATATGTGTTGTGACTCAGCTGGAACCTCAGATGGACTCTGATGAGGATGATGGGATTCAGGTTCACAATCAGGTTCAAAATGTCCCTGTTGTAGAAGATGAGGAACAGGGAGTGCCAGTTCATTTTCCCACAGCAAGGAATGATGTTGTTGACACTGAAACTAGCCAGGTGCAAATGGACTTGGAAAAGGAGGACAGTTCTCAGTCTGATAATGAGGCTCAGTAAACTAATGAGCAGGCTGACCTTGACGAAACTGGCTCCTTAGATCGAGCTGACCGCTTGGAATTCAGAGTTCAGAGGAGTGTGAGAATTGCAAACAAGAGGGAGGTTAGAGGCCAGAGAAATGCTTTCATGCTTTGCAAAGGGTATTAAAGCAATGTGTTTGGAGACAAACCTTTGTCAAAGCAACTTCCGTTTAACCAAGAAGCAAGCTCTCGTTTTCCTGGATTACCTTGCAGCTTCTGTGTTCATGTTCTTGGGACTTAGTTATACTCTATTGGGACCTTGTTTACTCTTCGTGATTTCTGGATTTGTTCTCTATGACTTTGTTTTGTAACCACATTTTGGAACTTTACTTTTGTTTTTAAAGAACCTTTTATCTTCTATTTTCTAATAAACTAAAAAGACTTCAACCTGTGTGCAGTTTGGTGTATATAGGAAGGTGAAGCTACCCTGACGTGCGACAATATGACTAAACGGAAGCTATTGGACTTTGGACTTTGGACATATTGTTAGAAGACGTGATTCACTAGAAAAGACAACAATGGTTGGTAAGAAAGTGGTAAGAAAAAAGATGGTGACCACATTGCAAGTTGATAGACTTAATCAAGGAAACTGCCACCTTAAGTCTGTAAGGGTTGATAAAGTGAGTTAGTAGGTCTCTCATTCTAGGAGTCATTATGGAGTAAGGTTGGCTTGATGATAGTTACTAGTTAACAACAAAAAATATTATTAATCCTTGTGTGGTTGAGGAAAGGGGTGAATTATGTGTAGTTCTTTGTTGCTATTTACTTCTGTGTTGTAGGTCTGCTCTCATTTCTTCTTGCCAGAAATGGTGTCCAACCTCATTTCACTTGGGGATAAAAGCCATTCATACTCCTTTCACACCAGGATGTGACTAGTCATTCCTGTAGGCTCATTAGTGCATGTTAATGGAACCCAGAACAATTTCATTTCCACGTTGCTATAGCATGAAAGCTTGCCCCATAAACAGAGCCACAGGACTCAGAGGCCCATGAGTTGTAGATTTCAATATTCCAATAAGATGTGATGAAGAGGCAGGGTGCCAGAAATAACATGCACACTGAGGTTGGTGCAAAATCGTGACCAGATAGACCTTTTTTTAAAAATGAAGCAAAACATCAATGTTCTCAGAGGAACCTTTGGAGGCCAGACCGGCTTTCCCAAAATGTGACTAGAAGTAACATAAAACATTTTTGCACATATTCAAGACATTATAACACCTCTGTTTCTTGGCACGCGGCCCACTGTTCGGTTGTTACACGCAAAGGAAATAGGCATTTCCACCCTGGAATAGAACACTGGCCATTTCCTTTTGCTGGCTCCTGCCCCGACATTGCTGAAACTATGGTGCAAATTGGAACAGAATGTAACCGCAAAGGCCAGGTGATTTGTCTTCAAGCCTTTTCCAAGAATGGATGCCCTGGTGAGAGGCGACCTATCACTTCATTATTCTCTTGACTAAAATGCTCTCTAATATCCCATAATGAGATCTCCTTCTGGTTTCCAAGGTATACCATAAAGCATAGTAATTGGCAACCCTTTGATATTAAATCTTGCTTACCCTGCTATAGGCAGTTCTCATACATGTAATCCAGAACTGTTCTCGGGCTCTTTTTGTAAATGAAACCTTCAATTTGTAATCACCTTCTGCTTCGAGCGCACCATTTTTTATTGACCTTGCCTAGAGCACACAATCCACTTCACACCTGAAGCATGTTAAACCGAGACATAATCCTACATCCTTTTAAAATGTATGGTCCGGTAAAGCCCCAAAGAAAACATAAGAAAATAACAGCAGTCGAGGAATACCAGGAGGTATAAATGTTCAAAGATTTAATTTCTTCATTTGTTACAACTTCAACCTGTACTTTCTCAAAGGAATGAAGGCCAGCAGTTTGATTTCCTCTTTGGTCTCTTTCCACTGGCAGGTTTTAACTCTCCATTGCAGGGGGGAAACAAAAATAAGGACTTCAGTTGATTTACATAACTTTAAACAGACCTTGAAGATATTGGACTAGTTCAAGGTTTCCCACAGCTTGGCTCAATCATTAATCAGAGTAGAAACTACAGTCAGAAAACGAGGACTTGGAAGCACTGCTATGATGGAACTAGACAATAGAGGGGTGCAGAATATCATGTTGGTGTCCCGGAGTCAGGCGATTTGGGGGATTTGGCTATCAAATCACTGAAAACAAGCCTGGTGGGAAATAGCTGAAGCCTTAGCCTATACAGATAACATCAGCCAGATTTTTTTGACTAATGGGAGCTAATGGGGGCGAATGGGGCTGAGCCGCACTCTACTTGTGATGGAGGCAGCATGTGGGCTAGTGCCCACACTGACTTCCTTCAGGAAAGATCTGAAAATCTGGTTTTGCCAAGCCACCTTTAGTTAAGAAGATCCTGCACTTTATCGCTGTCCCATGCCATTAGAAATCCTATTAGGTAAAGGTAAAGGTTTCCCCTGATGTTAAGTCCAGTCGTGTCCGACTCTGGGAGTTGGTGTTCATCTCCAAAACTGGGAGGGATAGCTAACACTCCAGAAGACAGGAGCAGAATTCAAAACGATCTTAACAGACTAGAGAGATGGGCCGAAACTAACAAAATGAAGTTCAACAGGGACAAATGCAAGATACTTCACTTCGGCAGAAAAAATGGAAATCAAAGATACAGAATGGGGGATGCCTGGCTTGACAGCAGTGTGTGCGAAAAAGACCTTGGAGTCCTTGTGGACAACAAGTTAAACATGAGCCAACAATGTGATGCGGCTGCTAAAAAAGCCAATGGGATTCTGGCCTGCATCAATAGGGGAATAACGTCTAGATCCAGGGAAGTTATGCTCCCCCTCTATTCTGCCTTGGTCAGACCACACCTGGAATACTGTGTCCAATTTTGGGCACCACAGTTGAAGGGAGATGTTGACAAGCTGGAAAGCGTCCAGAGGAGGGCAACTAAAATGATTAAGGGTCTGGAGAACAAGCCCTATGAGGAGCGGCTTAAAGAGCTGGGCATGTTTAGCCTGCAGAAGAGAAGACTGAGAGGAGACATGATAGCCATGTACAAATACTTGAAGGGAAGTCAAAGGGAGGAGGGAGCAAGCTTGTTTTCTGCTGCCCTGCAGACTAGGACACGGAACAATGGCTTCAAACTACAGGAAAGGAGATTCCACCTGAACATCAGGAAGAACTTCCTCACTGTGAGAGCTGTTCGACAGTGGAACTCTCTCCCCGGGGCCGTGGTGGAGGCTCCTTCTTTGGAGGCTTTTAAGCAGAGGCTGGATGGCCATCTGTCGGGGGTGCTTTGAATGCGATTTCCTGCTTCTTAGCAGGGGGTTGGACTGGATGGCCCATGTGGTCTCTTCCAACTCTACTATTCTATGATTCTATGATTTCTAAGCTGAAGAGCTGGCATTGTCCATAGACACCTCCAAGGTCATGTGGCTGGCATAACTGCATGGAGTGCCGTTACCTTCCTGCCGGAGTAGACCCATTGATCTACTCATATTTGCATGTTTTCGAACTGCTGGATTGGCAGAAGCTGGAGCTAATAGCAGGCACTCACTCCGCTTCTCGGATTCGAACCTAATACATTGCACTATATTAACATTACCCCTTGCTCTCCATTTTGAAGACTGAAGTGCCACTATGTTGCTCTTGGTCATTGAGTATGTTTTTAAATTGTTGATGCTATATTTTATATTTTGATGCATTTATTGTTGTGTTTGGATTTGTTTTACCATTGTGTTTTGTTGTGCGCTGCTGGGCTTGGTCCCCATGTGAACCGCCCCGAGTCCCCTCGGGGAGATGGGGCAAGATACAAGAATAAATTATTATTATTATTATTATTATTATTATTATTATTATTATTATTATTATTGGTGTTGTGACTCAGCCTTTGTGCGACTCTGATGAGGATTCTGGGATGCAGTTTCAAGATGATGGGATTCAGGTTCAGGATGAGTTTCAAGATGACTCTGATGGGAATTATGGGAATCAGGTGCAGAGTGTTCTTGCTGTGGGAGATGAGGAGCAGGGAGGCTTTCCCACGGAAAGAAATGATGTTGTCACTGATGATGGTTTTCAGGTGCAAGAAGTAGAAAGGGAGAGTAGCTCCCAGCCTCAGTCTGATAACACTAACGAGCCCTGTGGCCTTGAAAGCGAAAGCGATGAAGCCGCTTCTCTAGATCAGGCTAGTCGTTTGGAATTTCGGGGGTTGCACAGAAGTCTCAGAATAGCAAATAAGAGGGAGGTCAAAGGGTAAAGAAATGCCTTCATGTTATGCTATTAAAACAGTCTGTGGGAAATGGTCGTCAAAGCAATTTCCTTGCTTGAATCAAGAACCAAGTCTGCTTCCCTGTATTATCTTGTAGCCTGGATGTATCCTCATTTCTGGGACTTTGGCTTCATTTTGGGGAGCTTGTTTCATGCCTAATGTTTCCATGGATTTGTTCTACAGCCTTGTTTTTGTAACTATCTTTTGGAACTGAACTTTTACCTTTTATGAACTATATATTCCCTATTTCCTAATAAACTACAAAAGACTACGATCTGTGTGCAGCCTGGTGTCTTTAGCAAGGTGAAGCTAACTTGAAGTGCGACAATTGGCAAGGCAGCCTCACAAATCAGGCAAGCTGCAGCTCGTCCTTTGCTTTCTTCCCCAGCAGGCTCCTATATCCCTTCCCGAAGCCTCCCTCTCATACCCTCTAGAGACAAATGAGTACTTGCTTTCCCAGCAGCATTTTGCGTGACACACGCATTAAAGAAGCCTGTGTTCCTTCCTGGGGAATGATGGGAGCTGAAGTTTTTCTCTCTGTGTGTTTCTCACTTTCTTTCTGAGCCAATCAGAAGCCTGGTTGATTGTGTCCATTCTTCTCCCCTCTTGTGGCTTGCGCTTGGGACTTGCAGTTGTACATTTGGCCTACAAGTGAGGCAGGTTTTGTACTGATAGGCCTAAAAATGACAGAGAAATGAGCCTCTAAAGTTTCCTCATTGCGCCGATGGATCAAATATTTCCGGCATGAAAACAGAAACCCCTCCCAAATTCGGGAAGTCCCCTAAAAATGGAATTGGGGGGTGGGGGCAGCCAAAAACTGGGCACCAAAAACGGCATGGGGTTTTTCTGAATTGCACACCCTTACTAAACAAGATCATGGAATGTGAAGACAGATCATTGAATATTAAAATTGAGATTGCTCATGCCATCGTATTTCCAATTTCTATGAATGTTATTGTTTATGAAAGCTAGACAGTGGAGGGAACTGATATGAAGGAAATCAAGTCATCTGAAATGCTAGAGAAGAATTGTATGGACATCATGGTTACTCAAAATCAGTACATGGATCCTAAAGCAAACTAAGCCTGAAATCATCTTAGAAGCCAAGATGACTTAACTGTGACTCTATTGCTTTGAACACATCATGAGAAGATAGGATTCGCTAGGCAATGATACTTGGTAAAGTGGAGGGCAGTAGAAACCATGGAAGACTGCATTGTAGACCGATGCAGTAGGAAAGGCACAACTGTCCTGAGTCTGCAAAACCTGAACATTGAAGATAGCGTGACTTGGAGATCTCTCATTCATAAAGTTGACAGAAGTCAAATTCAACTTGATGGCAGTTAACAACAAATATGGCTAGAATTGTCAATTGAAGACCCTTTATATTTGGGATTGAGTTAAAACAAGATAGCCAAAGACTCAGTCTGCATGCTATGAATTTTAAAAAATCCCGTTAATAAAAGGACAGGGGGAAATATGTGCAGTTAATGTTTGATCAAAGGCTGTGAAAACGTGGTTTTCATGATTTTTGTTTGAGAAATTACTGTCCTTGATATGAACACTCATCAGTTTTGATTCCTTAAGTTGAATGAGTTTAAGACTGAATTTTACAAATGTCATGGAGATGAAGTTCTGCCATGCTTTGATCCACCTCTTTGTTATATTACACTCTCTGAATTCATTTAGATGACCTTCATTTCTTTCATCTCTGCAGAGGGCATAGATGCCCCCTCCCCACTTCAGACCTGCCAAAACTCAGTTCCCCATTCCGACACTTTCTGAATATGGAATTTTGTGCAGCCTGGGAATTAGGAAGCAGATACAGCACTGCCTTTGACCAAATATGTATGTGTGTGCCTTCAGATTGCCTGTCAACTTATGGTGAGCTTGTAAATTTCAAAGATTAAATAGGTTTGCCAGATCAGCTCTGGTTAGAAGCAGTGGTGGACGATGTTCAAAGTCAATAAGTCATCTGTATCATTTTAATCTAAACTCAAAAGGAACCATCCAAGGTACTGAACCCATTTTGTAGACCTGCTTAAAGATAGAAAGCAAAAAAGACACCAGTCTAGCATCTCTAGAAACCTGGGGAGCAACCACTGAGAAGGCCCTTCCCCAAGTTCCCACCAGATGAAACTGTGACGGGACATAAAGAAGAGCTCCTCAAAAGATATGGAAATACAGGCATGTGAAAGTATGGTCTCTGTGTCAGACTAGCAACACTTTGAGTTATCCCTGGAAGCAGATCAGTAAGGGAATTGTGTACTCTCTGTATCTAGTTGTCACGCCCAGGGCAACGAGAGCACTAAGAACCGACACACGGAGGCCAAAAACTATCTAATATCTTTATTAAAGAAATATGTAAGAATAATAAAAACAAGTAGGAAATATAGTCCAATAAAAGACCTTTCAGGAATAGTCCAAAATTATATTGTCCAATATTTTATATTAGAGTCCAAAGTTGAAGATCCAAACCGAAACACACTCTATTTGCAAGCAATACAGTGGGGAAACGTCCAAATTCTTTCCAAAGTTCAGAGTAAGTCCAAAGCAACGTTAGTAACAAGGCTTGAAACTAAAAACAAGATCCAAGGCTGGGAACAAGGCAAGATAGTTCTTGAATACTTGGCTAGACAAGGCAAGGCAAGGAACTGGAGTTGCGGACTTTGCGAAGTCCACACTTGGCTGGAACCACGAAATCACTCCCGAAGTAGATCTGTTGACTCCGCACGGAATTCTTCGTGTCGGGCACTTTTATCCCGGTTTCATTTCTCTGCAAAGCAGGTGTCCAGCTTCCTGTCCCAAGGGAAAGGAGAACGAAACACATCTCCCTCCAGATGCGTTCCTCCCTAGAATTTCCCAGGGGAACATGGCTAATTAGCGTCTTGTTTAGCTGCTATTCCAAAGCTCCTCCGAAACTGCTCTTTCTCACTCCTGCCCGCCGCATAGGACTGTTTCCTGGGAAAAGGAGGGGAGGCAGTGGGAAAGACCTGGTCAAGGTCTTCCGTAATGGGCTCTCGGGTAGAAACATCAACATCAGGCATCTGGAAAGATTCCGGCTCTTGCTGAGCCGGCAAAAATCCTCTATTTTCCTCCTCATCAGCCACAATGGCACTGGGATCAGGACTCCATGGCCCATGGGACATCACACTAGTTAACAATCCATGTGGAGCCAAGTGGATTGATGAATCATAAGGCAGCTTCATGTCATCAAAGAAACTAGAGGAGGAAAGAGAAAACTGAATTTATTTGGATGTTTTTTTAGAAGTTCCACTGAGGATAATGGAAGGAATCCAGAACTTTTATGAAGGGATGAACCAGAGATACTTTAGCATCAGGTAGCAATCAACGTTCTTCAACATTTCACGAATAACCCCATACTTAGCCTGATGTCTTTTTGTTATAAAGAGATGCTCCCAAATTATAACAGAGTGCATTTTACTGAGGCACAAGAACTCTTTGGCAAAGAATGCTAAAAACCTTGTTAAACTCCTAAGATTCCATAGCACTGAGCCATGGAAATTAAAGTGCTGTCAAACAGCTTTAACTCTACAGTGTAGATCAGTGATTCCCAAAGTGGGCGCTACTGCCCCCTGGTGGGCGCTGCAGCAATCCAGGGGGTGGTGATGGCCACAGGTGCATTTGGGGGCGATGAATAACTGTATTAACTTTCTATTCTGAGCTCAAAAAATAGTTTCATAATTTCAAACTTCAATGTTTCTAGTTTACACCTTTTTTGTATATTTTACGAAAAAGGTAGAAACATTAATACATATATCTTTCTATTTAATTGCTATTTAAAAAATTAAAAATTAATTTCCAGGGGGCGCTGAGTAATATTTTTTCTGGAAAGGGGGTGATAGACCAAATAAGTTTGGGAACCACTGGTGTAGATCAATCCGCAGTATTCAAATGTTTTTTAATTGTACTGAGATCTACTAGATTATCATTGTCTTTAGATATCCTAGTTTAGACTATTTATTGTTCATCTACATATCAAAGCTAAAGTAACAAAGATTCTGCAAGTTGTAATCCCAAAGGTAGAATTTTTGAGCTCTGGAGAAGATTGGATGAAAAGATTAGCACTGCCTTCCTTGGAAAAAAAGTTTAGCTTGCTTTTATTTTCCTTCACCAGATGTCTAGTTTGACCTGGTTATTTGACTATTTCTGACCTTACTTGGTCATATTGAAAGTGATGGAAAGCTTGCAGAAAAACCACAATTGCAGGGTTATTTCAAAGAATGAAGCAATCTGACCAGGCAGTCTCAGTAAACATCAGATTAAATAGGAATTCTGCACTTGGATTAAATTGCTGAATTATAGGATTTATGTTAGGTGATGGTAGGATTGGAAAGAATATTCAAAAATACTTGAAAAATGGTTGGGAAACTTGTTTTTGTTAAGCATAAAGAAACTGTGACTGGAAGAATCCTAGACTTGTGAGAATGTTTGCATTTTGAGACTTATTATGTGCAAAATTCATATATAGGCGTTTACAGTGTACAAATTTGTACATAGGAAACAGTATTTTCTGCATGGAGAATAATACCTCAAGTCCTGCAGAGAAAATATTGTTTTCTATGGAAATCAACCAAAAGTGAATTTTATGCAGAATTTTTTTAAGTTACATTACTTTCTGCAAAAAAAATGCTTCTGGTCAGAACCTGGGCATTTTTGTGCTATAATTCCCAGAATTTGGCAATACTAAGTGGAAATTGAAACCTTTAAAAAGTATTTTGGTTTTGGGACATTCTTACAAATGGCTAAACAGTCAAACATACCCTCTTCCTAAACAGTCCACTCAATTGTGTCCAGCCTATATCTTCTCACTAACTTCCATAATGTCCGTCGGCATTTCATGACCATTCAATATTCTCAGATCTGTTTGAGGGAATCAGAAAGCACCACTCAGCATTTGCTTTTCCTAAAGTATTTCTGCAAACAGTTGGATTCCTGCAGACCTTCTGACACATTTTTTTGTGCACTGATGTTGTTTTGTTTGCTTGTTTGCATGCTTTGCTTTCATAAGGACTGGATGTCACCGAGTGTTCTATGATTGGGTATAATATGAAAATAAAGGGGGAGGAAGGTTTGCTTGCTTCCCCTCGGCAAAGTTTCCATCAGCCCTGGATTTCCCATTTGAATGCCTGCCACATTTCTGCTGCTCATTCCTGGAAGGTGACTAAGAGCCAATGCACGAAAGTGGTTGGTTTTGCTTAACTCCATAAGTCCTCTCCAGCTCAGGGCAAATGAGTCCACAATCAAAGAGACACAAAGATAAGAAAACAGACAGATAGTTCCATCTGGCCTAGGACATTCTATTCTGGCAAAGGAATAAAAGTGATACAACATTGGGTTTTGCTTTCTTACTGTTCCAGGTCTTTTCTCAAGCATCTCCAATGCAGAAACATAGTGGAGAAGGTTTTTACTGAAGATAGCGGGAAGCCTGTGCAGAGAGGTAGTCAATGAGTCTGAAGATCACTTTTCACTTCCTACAACCCTTTGATACTGCCAAAATGCAAAACAAGTATAAAATATGTTAAATCCAGACTGTCTGGCAAAGAATATCTCCTTCTATGAACCTGCCCCAGTCCTGAAATCTTCTTTCATGTCCTCCATCATCATCAGCACAATGGGATGCTCAATGGGGTCTTCTCAATGCCCTGGAACTCTTGTTATAAGCCTTCTCCTTGTCCTTTCACCAAATAAAAAGATTTCTTTATTATTTTAGGAAGCCTTTGAAAAATTTGAGGTTTTTAAATGACTTTTAAAAACATTTTTTTAAATTGTGCTGCTTTCTCCTCATTTTAATTGCACACCACATTGTTTTTTGTGTTCCTTCAAGTCTTTGTCTTCTCCTTGACTGTGGTTTCTATTCTACTTCATGCCTGAGCCAAAATATGGAAAAGCTTGAGCTACTCCAATGTTTTCAATATCTGCTTTAAAGTTTGTTTTCTTAATTTTGAAATGCAAATCTATCTTTGTGCTTTCTTCCTTGATTTTATTTAGTAAACATTCCAAGCCTTTGCTATTTTCTGTTAGGAGTGTGATGTCATCTGCTAGTGTTAATAGTTAATTAATGCTGATATTTTCATGTATTGTACTGTGGGTTTTTTTTGGAAAGGCAAGGTCTTTTAAATCCCTGATTTGGGGGGAAACAACAGATGATGACAATGGCGATGATGACAATGGCGCTGATGACATGACAAGAGTGATAATTTATTTATTTATTTATTTATTAAACTTATATACCGCCACTCCCAGTTTGGCTCGGAACGGTTTACAAAAATAGATTAAAACAATACACTTGGCTTTAAAATAACAATAAAAATAACAATAAAAGCAACAATAAAAACAGACATAGCCCCGAGTTTTTCACCCACTGAAAGCTTGTCGGAAGAGCAAGGTTTTGCAGGCTTTCTGAAAGGTAAGTAAGTCTCGGGTGGTTCGAGTTTCAACTGGCAAGGCATTCCATAATTGAGGGGCTACAATCGAGAAGGCTCTCTGCCTAGTAGAAGACAAATGATAAGTCCGTATGTTAGGGACATCAAGCAAATTTTGGATAATGACAAGACTCCTCTGAATTTTTTTTTCATGTCAGGAGTGACTTGAGAAACTGCAAGTCACTTCTGGTGTGAGAGAATTGGCTGTCTGCAAGGACGTTGTCCAGAGGACACCTGGATATTTTTTAATGTTTTTACCATCCTTGCAGGAGTCTTCTGTCATGTCCTCACATGGAGCTGGAGTTGATAGAGGGAGCTCATCCACGCTCTCCTCGGGTCGGATTTGAACCGGCAATCTTCAGGTCAGCAACCCAACCTTCAAGTCATTAGTTTTGCCAGCATAAGGGTTTAACCCATTGCACCACTGAGGGCTCCTGTCTTCTGAATGAATTCTGTCAAGAAAGTCCAGTGATAGGTCCATCTTATGACTGAAGGTAGAAATGACTTGGTAGAAATGAACACCAATAAAGTATGTGTCATAGAACTTTGAAAAAAGTTTCCCATGTTCTGTATCAGAAGGCTGACTAGCAAACAATGGCTCTTCTAAGATATTGTCCTCTGCAGATTTTATTAAAGTACCCAGATTAAAATATCTGCCACCTAACTTATTGAGAGTAACTGATGAATGAACCCATAGGTTCTTAATCAATTAATCGAATTGATACACCAAATTAGCATTCTTCACCTTCAGTCAGTCTATTTCTGATGTACAATATCAATCTGGACCAGACACAGTTTCCCAATTGCCATTTTCTATGTCATAACTCATAAGCAATAAAGCGAAGTCAAAAAGAATCAGAGCGACAAACGACAAAACTCTGTGCATCATTAATGAATGATGAAGATAAGAAGTGAGAGGATAACTTTCCGTGCATCTCATAATGGCAGCTTTGGTTTTGTGGTTCTCCGGTTCTTTGTGTTTAATAGGATACATTGAAATTAAAAATTTAAAAACCCAACACAGTGTACTCCATAAAAGATGAGATGGACGAATTACCCTCTCACCAGTTAAGATGTCAATATCATAGGAGAGACACAGAGACAATTTTCGGTCTATGTGAGTTCAACTCATAAATCCATTCCATCTGGACGCCACCTCAATCTGTGGATTTCTAAAAATGTATATGCATTTCATAATATGAGAGCAGCAATGGGATTATTTGTGGAGTCAGGAGGACCTAACGGACTACACCTGACTCCAAAGTTACACTTTGCCCAGGTCTGATCTCTTTCAAGGATTTCAAATCACTTTGAGCCCAAAGGCCAAATTCAAATTCAGGAAAGTTATCAAAGGCGTCATTCCAGTCATGGATGGGCCAAAGGCAAAAGGGATGTGACCCAAAATATGAGCTGTCTTCCAGTAAGTCAGCTTCAGGAGAAATAAACTTTAAGAATAGGTTCAACTCCTCATGCAAAAGCTGAGGAGTCACCAAATGCTGGTATCAGGGGAAATTAGATGTGGCCATCTTAGATTCTTGAGGAACCACTAAGATAGTGGTTCCCAACCTTTCATCCTCCAGGTGTTTTGGGCTCCAACTTCCAGAAATCCCTGCCAATTTACCATCTGTTATGAATCGTGGGAGCTGAAATCCAAAACACCTAGAGCAGTGGTTCTCAACCTGTGGGTTCCCAGATATTTTGGCCTTCAGCTCCCAGAAATTGTTGCACCCCAAGGCTGCGAGAGCACTCTGAAAACCACACTAGAGCCAGAATCATAAGTAAAGTAGTTTATTGAAGGATATATATGCAAGCAAATAGCATAAAAAGTCAGTAGAGTGAATAGTCCATAAAGTCCTCAATTGTTCAATAGTTAGTCCAACAAAGTCTTTCAAAGTTGTAATCCACAAACAGAACTCGATAGTTCCACTAAGTCAAAGTTCGTAAACAGCCAGAAGTTGCAGGGATCAGGAACAATGCGCGGTAAATCCACCAACTGTAATCCACATGGAAAGCATCCACTAAGGAGAAGTGGAAATGTGGTTAACAAGGCAAGGTATACTCAAGAGTCACAAGGAATGAACTCCACCTGGAGTTCCTGGAACCGGCACAGAAACGAAGCAAGGAGCAAGAGACTGGAACAGAGATTCTTCTCCCAAGGATGGCAATGTTGACACCGCAACGAGAACAGGAAACAAGGCACCTTTAAGGAGTTCTCAAGGCTACAAGCAGTGAGAGTCAGGACACTTACAACTTGACATGGGAAAGTTATTCATTAGAGCCAAGCACCCACTTCGTCTCACACCCTCCCTTCGACTCCTATCCTCTGCAAAAGATGGTCTCCGATCAAAAGTCATATCCTCCTCTGCAACAACACCATCTGGTGAACCCAACCTTGACTGAACATCGGAATGTTCCCCAATTAGTGGTTCTTCTGGAAGCACAACATCGGGCACCTGCAAAGCTTTGATCCAAGTCCTGGAGAGGCCCAAAATCCGCATCAGAATCTGAGTCAAACTCCATCTCCTGTGGATGGCCAGATCCTGACAGCTGAACTACAACAGAAATTCTAACAGCTGGTAATCTGGCTGGGATTTCTGGGAGTTGTAGGCCAAAACACATGGGGACCCACAGGTTGAGAACCCCTGACCTAGAGGACCTAAGGTTGGGAACCTCTGCAATAGGGGGTAAACTATATCAGGTGATACATATGACTTGTCTACACAATTTTGTGCCATGTTTGCACAGAAATGTATTGATTTTTAAAATGGAAATAATATCCCTGTAGTTAGATTTAACCACAAACACATTTGTTGCCAGCCCAACATCCTCGCCTACTGTATCAATGCTACAAGGCTAAGATTCTATACTAACTTACTTTTGAGCCTTCTAATAATGCTCACGCAGTGGTCAGAACTGTCCTTATTGCTCAGTTATGATGAAACTTAAAATCATGTGGGTATGCTAAAAAGCAAACAATGTTGTTTTCGTTTCTTTAAAGTTTTTTAAACAATAGGTGCTGATTTTGTCAAATTGTCAAGAATTTTAACTGTCATATTGTAGCATAGAAAGAGGTTTGTGGATGTGACACCATGACTTACCAACCCTAGAAGAACTGAGGAAAATCCATGTGTGTTATAAGATTCTGGGCTATGTTTCCTGAAGCTGTGAGTCACAAATGCTTTAGGTCACCTGTCAAACCACCAAAATCAAAGGAAATGCCTTAATAATGAAGCCCCAAGGCTCAGTCTTGTTCTTACAAGGGACCAACTTTTTCTGGAAACTACAGAAGCATTTGTGACCCATGGCTTCGGGAAACACAACCCAGAATCTATGCCAGCCTGAGAATGATTGTCCAATGGGAATTACCTGGGATTCCTGAAGGCTTTGTCTCATGTTTTGCCTAACAATGCTATATTTCTATTACATTATATATATTTTTTTCTCTAAGTCCCAGTAATTCTCTTCCAGTGTGATCTGTATTTTGATATGTATAGATAAGAACCGACTGAACTGCTCAGGTTCTTTGTCTATTATTTTCTCTTTGTCCACTTCCATTTGAAAAGTTTGTGTGGGTGCAATTTTTTTTCTATTATTCATACTTTTTAAAATGTATGTATGCACACACACACAAACACACATATATGCATGTTATTGTTTGTGTTATAATTCTCAGAAATATACTGCAAGCTTTAGAAACCCGCAGCATTCAAATAAGGTGTGCTTTATCTCACAACGGATCCTTGGAGATGTGAAACAGATGCTTTAGGTGGGAATATCAAAATCAATGTCCCGGTAGCGCAGCGTATTAAAGCACTGAGCTGCTGAACTTGCAGACCGAAAGGTCACAGGTTCGAATCCGGGGAGCGGAGTGAGCGCCCGCTGTTAGCCCCAGCTTCTGCCAACCTAGCAGTTTAAAAACATGCAAATGTGAGTAGATCAATAGGTACCGCTCTGGCGAGAAGGTAACACCACTCCATGCAGTTATGCCGGCCACATGACCTAGGAGGTGTTTACGGACAACGCCGGCTCTTCGGCTTAGAAATGGAGATGAGCACCAACCCCCAGAGTTGGACACAACTGGACTTAATATCAGGGGAAAACCTTTTACCTACCAAAATCATTGTCATGCTGTTCCATTCCTGATAAGTTATTGTGGATATCTATTTAAATGTTATCAACATGCCCAAGTTTACATCTACATTTATGAATTACTATATGTAAGTGTTTTAAATTATGTTTTACATGTATTTTAACTAATATTCTGAATTAGTGGCCCCAGATAACCCCAGGAACAGGCCAAAAAACCAACATACCAAAAAGATTTTGGTTTGGTTATCATTCATATACCCATTGTGTAAACTCAATTAACTACTCAAACATTAAGGAAGTATGTGCCAATCTATCTTTGATTGGTTTTTTCACCCGTTGGTGAACCCTTGGAAAAGAATAGATAGTGATGAAGAAGTGTATTTCAGACTTTTTTGCACCCACAGAGACCAAGGCAACAGAGACTTGTTTGCGAGAGGAAAAAGCAATCCCCACCATTCCTCGTCAGCTCTAATGAAGAATAATTTGCATGCTGCCCGTAGCACCATTGGTCAGAGGGAATTGGTTTTCCCATCTCAGACCGAACACTCTTAAATCCTTTGCTATTTCAAGCACTCTCCATTTGATTTTAATTAAAGCCCTGTCATGAATTATAAAAGAGCAGATCTTCAAAGTCATTAATTAAGGTCCCCTTGGTGTCTTTGTGCTAACATTATAATGACAAGTGGGATATGCAGAGAGCCTATTGACACACGGCGGGACGGCGGCTAGAGCAAGGCAAGCAGAACTATTATTCTGACATGCATGGCATGGCTCTTCCAATTGTTCAAGGAAACACATCTCCTGTGGCTAAAGACTGAAGTGCAATGGGGAACGGCCCAGGGATACATGGAGCACCTCTTTGGAAATGGGTCACGCCACCAACCCTTTCATGGGACGACTGTCAGGAAGCGGACTGAAGAATTAATAAATATGTTTATGCTTCCAATATCATTGCAACAGAAATTCCAATTATTCATATATTGTCCAGACTGATGAGTTGGTATTGTTGTTAAAGTTGCTTTGTTGGAAATAATGGGGCTTTAAAATTAAATTAAATTAAAAAGTCACAATTTGTCAACATGTGGAGATTTGTCTCCTTTGTTGTTTCTTGAGCAATTGAAATAAATCAGGATGAGGGAGTAAGTGGGAGGAAGAGAGAGAAACCAGGGCAGCTCAAAAAGTAGAATAACAAAGGATCAATTGAGACCGTCTTTTGTCAAACTGAGACAGCTTCTTGTGTTTCAAAGATCTGTCCTAGGGTTCATCTGCACTGTAGAATGAATGCAGTTTGGCAACACTTTAACAGCCATGACACAATGCTGCAGGGGAGGCATGGGTAAACTTTTTGGCCTTGGGCCACATTGTGGGACCAATCAGGAGGGTTTGGGCATGAGGGAGTGGGGCCATTTGCACCCTGGGTAGGACAGGCCCATAGAGCTAGGGCCATGAGAGGGTGGGCCAGAAGGAGCCAGCGCAAGACCTTGATCATCCTCAGATTGTCCTCACAACGTAAGGATGGGACTGCCAGGGAGGAAGGCGGGACACGCAGTTGACTGCCCAGGTCCTCAGGATGTCTTCTTGACATTATGCCAGGGGGAAGGCAAAAAAAGGATGTGGCTGAGAGTGCTCTGGAGAGCTCTCAGCCACCACGTGCCTTCCTTGAGCTGTCCTCCCAGTATAAGGATGTGGTTGCTTCCACCATCCTATATGCAATGGCTGAATGTCCTGTTTTGTCTTTCAAGAACAGCCTTAAGACACTGTGGTAAGTAAATGAAAATTGCTTTACTTCAGCAAAACATAAAGTACAGTACACTCAGTGAAATAATGCAAAAGAAAGCCAGGAAGTCTTACTTCAGACAAAGAAACAGGCATAAATCCAGATGCAGACTTGCAGCAGGCACACAGAGAGTGAAGGCATTGGAGTCAGTTTGTTACCAGCAAGAGCTGGCTGCACCTGCTTCTGCTTTATAGCCCTGGGTCCCTTCACAGCTGCTAGGGCAGTTCCTAATTGCTCAGCTGCATTTCTGGCAGCTAATCTAGTTGAATGACATCTCTGCTTGTTTCCTTTCACCTCTCCTGGAATGAGTGTACTAGCAAAGTCTCCTCCTCAGACTCCAACTCACCCTTAAATTCATGAATACTTTCCTGCTCCCCTTCTTCTTCTGAAGAAGAGGAATCACTGACACTGAGAGTGCTCCGAAGGGCTCTCAGCTGCTGTGGGTTGCCTTGTCCTTATGCCAAAAGGACAGAGTAAATAAGGAGGACCTGAGGTAAGCATTCCAGGGGCCGAATCTGGCCCCCGGGCCTTAGTTTGCCCATGCCTGCTATAGGGTCTTGAGCATTATAATTTCCTAAGTTTTTCATTATCTCTGCCAAATAATGCTGTTACCTCACCAAAATCCAACTCTCATAATTCCATAGCATATAGCCATGGCAGTTAAAGTATGTCTACAATGTAGATGCACCCCAAAGCCTTCAACATCACCAGCTCCTTCAGCATCAAAGACTAGCATTTCACCAGCCAGAAAGCAACAGCAACAACAACAACAACAACAACAACAAAATATTATTGTGGTCCAAAGACTCTTATTGCACCATTAAGTGTACACCGTATGCAGAATAATGAGAAAAGCAACAAATACAAACACAGATGTACACAGTAACACACACAAAGCCATGGCAAAAGATCAAGTGAGCAGTCCATCCCTTCTCCCAAATTCCATCACAAGGCCTTGAAGAATTTAAGGATAGTATGGACAATATTGGTAGTTCTATCCAGCTTCACGTCAAGGAAGATGAAAAGCATTATACAGCTTATCACCAAAGTAGATTTAATCCACTTCAATTCACAATCACAATCCAAGGAAGTGTTTCACTAATGTCTATATGCCTAGACAATCTCTTAGTTCCAAAAATGTTGTGAAATCCTGTTTAAAGACATCCCCTTTTTTAAAAAAAAATTGTTTTGATAGCAATTTATCCAGAGAAAATGATTTTTCCAGTTGTCGTCCCGTGAAGAAACACTTCCTTTGGTTTCTCCCCATCTTGCTTTTTATGCGCCAATGTATATGCATGTATTAAACCCATGATCTGCCTGTTACTACCTTAAAATTCCAGCAAAACACACATCTGGCAACTGCCCTCTTCCCCCCTCCTTCATGTTTCCACTGGTTTTTCAGACTTCCTCTCCGTGGTTTGGGAGGCTGGGCATCTGGATGTTTTAAAACATACAAAGGAATTGCTGGAGCAAGCAAAAGCAGAGAGAGCCCTGCAGAAGGCGAAGATGTCCTGCTGATAAGCAACAGATGGGACTTTACAACAACTGGATTCACTGACAAAGTGGGGAAGCTCTTCTCAGGAAAAGAAGGAAAAAGAGGACACAAGAAACTAATAGGATTTTCAACAAGATGGAGATCCATCTTTCCTTCAAGTTTGTTGGGTGCATTTGCAAAGTCCTTTTGCTCCAGCTTTCCATCTTCCACCCGACGTCGGCTCCTCCACCACCAACGTTCAGGCTTTCCGAAGACGTAGCAGGCCGAGAACTGATACCATCGCCCATCATTAAGTTTCCAGGGGATGTTTCTCCCAAAACAGACAAAGAACTGGCCTTGGTAAGTTTGATTTAATTACATCCTCTACCTCTTGGAGAAGAAACACCATCTTCTGTCCTGTTGACTCATTCTGAAGCCATAACCATCACTTTGTAAGTGCAAAATTACTGGTTTGGGGACAAGAAATAGAAAGTAATCTGATCAGTTTTCCAATGCAAGGTCCGTTTCTGCTTGTAAAACCTTTGAAGAATGAAAAGGGTGCATTTTGGGGGAGGAGGAAATGGTCAGCCTGTAGCTGTGTCCACAAACAACATATTGAAATATCAGCCAGTTTAATAGAAAGACCCCGGTATTGAGCACAAAAAGTTTCTGTTCACAATAATTGTTCTTTTTCTTTATTTGTTTACTTGCTTGCTTCCACCTCCTTGTCACAAAGCCTTATCATTGGTGCAGCTGAAGCCATTCCTCAACTTATCTTTTGGTAATTTATGAGATGACACTTAAGTCTACCCCAAAGGACTATTTACAGTTTGAACTGGCTTCATTTTTCAGGAAGAGTCATGACTAGTCTGAACCCAGGTCTGTCTGACACAGTAAGCTGTCCCTCAAAGCTATTCCAGATCTGTAAGATCTATGGTATCTAAAATGTAACATTTTAAAATGATAGTGCTGCATTACAATGTGTTTTTCATCTTTGTTTTTACAAATGAACTTACAGAAAAGAATGTTTCTATAACAGTGATCTATATGCTAACTTGTCCAGTGCAATCTTAGGAATGTTTCCTCTGAAAATTAAAAAAAACTCCCTTGTGCTCAATGTGAGCTAGGCTACTCTCATAGAATGGGAACCAAACACAAGCTTGCTCAGAAATAACTTTTGCTGAGGCTTACAATGCACATGTCTACATGCCATCAGGTTTTCTGTAGATTTATGGTGACGCTATGAATTTCATAGGATATAATAATAATAGATAATAATAATAATAATAATAATAATAATAATAATAATAATAAAGATCTCAGCCGGTATTTGGAAACAATAGACATTGACCAAATTATGATCTGCCAACTGCAAAAGGCCACCCTACTGGGATCTGCACGCATCATCTGAAAATACATCACACAGTCCTAGACACTTGGGAAGTGTTCGACTTGTGATTTTGTGATATGAAATCCAGTATATCTATCTTGTTTGCTGTGTCATATAATAATAATGATGATGATATTTTTGTGTGTCAGGAGCGACTTGAGAAACTGCAAGTCGCTTCTGGTGTGAGAGAATTGGCCGTCTGCAAGGATGTTGCCCAGGGGACGCCCGGATGTTTTGATGTTTTTACCATCCTTGTAGGAGGCTTCTCTCATGTCCCTGCATGGAGCTGGAGCTGATAGAGGAAGCTCATCCACACTCTCCCCGGGTTGGATTCAAATAATAATAATAATAATAATAATAATAATAATAATAATAATAATAATAATAATAATAATAATACTTTATTTGTATACCGCTCTATCACCCCAAAGGGACACAGGGTTGTTTCCAATATAGCTAAAACATTCAATTACCAACACAAAAAACATACATAAAACCATAATAAGACATCAACATAATTACTATTAACACAACATACTCATTTAGAGTTAAAACCAGTTTCAGTGCTAATCCATTGGGTAAAATTCAAATTGCCAATGGACAAAATTCCAAGGTGGGCCTAGACAATTGTGAGAGGCTGGGCCAGGGCAACAAAGTGTCATGGATAAGTACAAACTGGTGGCCAGGATAGAGCCAGGAGAGATGTATTGGGGCCGGGCAGTGGGTAAAATTAAAAACAGGGTCCTAGCCAGTGACCAGAATGGGAATTGGAGCTAATCATTTTCAAATAATAATAACAACTTTATTTTTGTATCCCACCCGATCTCCCCGAGGGGACTCGGGGCGGCTTACATGGGGACCAAGCCCAACAATATACAATACAATAAAACAAACTATATAAAATGCATTTCAGTCACAACAAATTAATAAATCAGTGACTATAACACACAATAAGAGGTAAAGGTAAAGGTTTCCCCTGACGTTAAGTCCAGTCGTGTCTGACTCTGGGGGTTGGTGCTCATCTCCATTTCTAAGTTGAAGAGCTGGTGTTGTCCATGGACACCTCCAAGGTCATGTGGCTGGCATGACTGCATGGAGCGCTGTTACCTCATTGGGGAGGGCGTTCCAAAGACGGGGAGCCACCACCAAGAAAGCCACTCTCCCTCGTCCCCACCAACCATTCTTAAGATGGTGGTGGGAGCGAGAGGAGGGCCTCCCCAGAGGATCTAAGAGATCGCACTGGTGCCTAGGGGGAGATGTGATTTTCATAGGCAATGAATACTCAGAGGTGGTTTTATTGGTTCCTTCCTCTTAAATGTATCCTACAGTAACTGGTACAAACTGGTAGTCTCCCATCCAAGTCATAATCAGATCTGACCTTGCTTAGCTTCCAAGGTCAGAGGGGATGCTAAGTCTTTGGGATACAAGGCATGCATACTAGTAAATGAGTGGAAGATTGCAGCCTGGAGATTAATACTTAAACCTAAGGCCTATTGGTTGTCTCATCTAGACTAGATCCATTGTCATGGTGCTCAATAATGGATGGATATTATTAATGTGACCTTCAAAATTGCAGTCTCCAGATTGTGTATATGGAACCACTGTATGCATATATTACTCTTGTAAGCTCTTAAACACACTGAGCCTCCGGTGGCTCAGTGTGTTAAAGCGCTGAGCTGCTGAACTTGCAGACTGAAAGGTCCCAGGTTCAAACCCAGAGAGCAGAGTGAGCACCGGCTGTTAGCTCCAGCTTCTGCCAAGCCAGCAGTTTGAAAACATGTAAATGTGAGTAGATCGATAGGTACCGCTCCAGCAGAAAGGTAACGGCATTCCATGCAGTCATGCTGGCCACATGACCTTGGAGGTGTCTATGGACAACACCGGCTCTTCATCTTAGAAATGGAGATGAGCACCAACCCCCAGAGTCAGACACGACTGGACTTAACATCAGGGGAAACCTTTACCTTTACCTTAAGCTCTTTCAAGACCTTCATCTGAAACTATAAGAGGGCTAACCAAGTGGATACCTTACTCTTGACATGTCTGAATGACAAACTCCCATGGAGGTTCATCCATTGACATTGTAGAGATTAGTAACCCAGGGCAGTGTGTTGATTTTGCTTTCTTCTCTCCCACCTAGTATTCCATCTACAATAGAGTCTCACTTATCTAGCCTTCGCGCATCCAACATTCTGTATTATCCAACACGGTCTGCCTTTTAGTAGTCAATGTTTTTGTAGTCAATGTTTTCAATACATTGCAAAGTTTTGGTGCTAAATTCATAAATACTGTAATTACTACATAATGTTACCGGTTATTGAACTGCTGCTTCTGTCGATTTGTTGTAAAACATGATGTTTTAGTGCTTAATTTGTAAAATCATAACCTAATTTGATGTTTACTAGGCTTTTCCTTAATCCCTCTTTATTATCCAACATTTTCACTTATCCAACATTCTGTTGGCCTGTTTATATTGGATAAGCGAGATTCTACTGTATTAATTACATATTCGGTCTACATTCAATTGTTAATGCCAATTAAAGATAATGGGAATCTTATTACTGAATATACTCGAGTATAAGCCGACCCAAATATAAGCCGAGGCACCTAATTTTAACACAAAAAACCTGGGAAAACATTGACTCCAGTATAAGCCGAGATACCAATAAAATTACATTAATTGAGGCACCAGTAGTTTAAATGTTTTTGAATCTTTACATCAGACTGTAATTTAAGATATGACTGTTCAACTCTGATTAAATCATTATTTTCATCTTCTTCAATGTAAATGTACTTATGTATCCTTTTAATAATAATAGAGTGAAATAATAAACGTAATAATAATAATAATAATAAATGCAGTGAAATAATAAATGTAGTAATAAATTACATGTGGGTCATCACTGAGTAAAATAATAAATGTATTTAATAATAAAAATAGAGTAAAATAAATGTAAAAGTAACAACAATAATAGAGTAAAATAATACAGTAGAGTCTCACTTATCCAACATTCGCTTATCCAACATTCTGGATTATCCAACACATTTTTGTAGTCAATGTTTTCAATACATCGTGATGGCTCCACTTCAGCTGCCATGACTGCATCCCTATCTTGGGGTTTGCAATATTGTGAGATGCTAAAACTCCCTGGCTAAGAATTCTAGATATCCTTTCTTAAACTGTCAGTCCATGTGTTCCATCGAATGGAACCATGGCAATTAAAGAGGAAACATACTGCTATAATTATGTGGTGTGAAAGAGCCTTGGGACATCTCAGTTTTCGAAAGAATGGGTGTGCCTAAATGTGTTATGCACAGCTGTTTCTTTAAAAAAGAGAGATTTCCAACAATGATGACCCACAGACAAAAATAATCATAGCAGCCACTCCAGTCTGCCTGAAGCATCTGTTTATAATTAATGATAAATCCAGCCATGTGATGATCGGAGCCACAAGTTTCCTATGTTGCATAGTCAAGACTGTCAGTAAGCTCCCGTTCTTTTGTCTTTCAAGTGGATGTTGACATTTAGAAGTTATTTGGTTGAGCAATGTAAATTTCTGTCAGGAAGTGGAAATGGTCTAAAATAGGGATGGGAATCATACAACCTTCCAGATGTTGGACTCCAAATCCCAGCATTCCTTACCATTAGTAGTTCTGGCTTGAATTGTTGGAATGATCTAACAAAATATGATTCCTCCCCCTCCCCCCTAAAGTGAGTTGCAAGAACTAAATGTAAGTAAGTACTGAATTACTGTATATACTCGAGTATAAGCCTAATTTTTCAGCCCTTATATGGCCGTGTAGAAGTGCCCTACTATCCCATCCTGTCCTCTCATTCAGTGTTTTGGACCCAACTGGACTGTGGCGCAGGCTGGTTATAAATCACTCTGACCAAGAGGTCATGAGTTCGAGGCCAGCCCGTGTCAGGGTGAGCATCCAACAATTAAAAATAAAATATAGCCCCTGCTCATTGCTGACCTAAGCAACCCGAAAGATAGTTGCATCTATCAAGTAGGAAATGTAGGTACCACTTATATGTGGGGAGGCTAATTTACGACACCCTAAAAATCACCCAACCACCGTTGGAATGAGGAAGTGCCGTCACAGTGGATGATGAAGCAGCTGCTCTCCCTGTGGCTGGAATCAAGCATACCCTCAGGAAGCTGGAAGCTGGAGAAGGTTTAAATTGCCTCTGCGTCTGTCTCTGTTCTATGTTTATATGGCATTGAATGTTTGCCTTATATGCGTACAATGTGATCCGCCCTGAGTCCCCTTCGAGGTGAGAAGGGCGGAATATAAATACTGTAAATAATAAATAAATATAACCAATCTTAGACCATATGGTCATAATGAGGGCATTTGATTGAGGAATCCTGCTTGCTTGTATTTTATTTACAACAGCCTTAGAATTACAGCTACTTCATCTCTGTTCAAGTCACCAGTCTAGACTTACCTGTTTATTTAAAAATTAAGCACCATTCACATTTGACTTCCATCTGCCATCATCACCATTCTGATCCTCTAGTAATTTTCACACTCAATCTAGGGTTGGAGCTACACTGACATATAATCCAGATTATCAAAGCAGACAATCTGGTTTTTATATGTCTGTGTAACCCCAGCCTATATGATCAAGTGCATTTTCAGGATGAATGGAAAAACTTGTTCAAATGTATCTATTTCTTCTTCTTCTTTGTAAAAGCAATACCTCAACAAGTACTATGGGTGCCCCAAAGACAGCTGCAATCTCTTTGTGCTGAAAGATACTCTGAAGAAAATGCAGAAATTCTTCGGGCTTCCTCAGACCGGAGAACTGGATCAAAACACTGTAGAAACCATGAGGAAGCCTCGTTGCGGTAATCCGGATGTAGCCAACTACAATTTCTTCCCAAGGAAACCAAAATGGGAGAAAAATCTGATCACATACAGGTATGTTGCAGAAGAAGAAAATCATTTATTTCCTAATATTCTTGATATGGAGCTAATTAAGAAAAGATTTGTTTTTTTTTTTTCATGACTGCTCTCTGATGCTACGAGCAACTCTCAGTTGGGTTTCTTTGTTTTGACTACTAATGGACGCTTTCTCAAGAGCATCTTCATATGTACTTGTGAAGAAAATAACTCTATAGTCAACTTCTGTCAGAAGTTGACCACAGAGACAAGATGGAAGGATTAGATTCCTTGAGAGAACATTTCTCTAAGTATTTTTATATTCAGGTGTTTTGATTTTGTTGTACCCTACCTCAAGCCATCAAGAGAGGTAATTAATACATTATTATTGTTATTATTATTATTAGTAGTAGTAGTAGTAGTAGCTTGGGTATCCAGCAATGCCCAGGTTATTTGAAAAAGGCATTGTTTGGTTTTGGATGTATGGTAAAATCAGGTTATATGTTACGCTATGTCTTAGAAAAAAACTCAGTCTTTGCTTTTGTTTGTTTTTTTATGAATGCTTCCATTAGAAAATGCATAAGGATGTGGGTGAACTACAATTCTCCAAAATCTTGGGCCAACCCACCCAAAACTCCCCCAGTATTCACAGTTGGATCTGTGTGCCAAGTTTGGTCCAGATCCGTCACTTGGGTTCAGTGTTCTCTCAATATGGATGAATTATAACTCTCTGATGACAAGGTCAATCACCCCAAGTTGGCAATGTTGGGTCTGTGTGCCAAGTTTGGATCTCACAGCAGCATTTGACACAGTTGATCACAATCTTCTGACCCACTGCCTTGCCGTTGCTGGAGTTAGGGGGACAGCTTTAAATTGGCTGGCCTCCTTTCTTCACAACCGTGGACAGCGAGTGGAGAGGGGAGGCCTGGTCTCTGAGAGGTCCCCTCTACATTGTGGGGTTCCTCAGGGGGCCATTCTCTCCCCTCTGTTGTTTAACATCTATATGCAACCACTTGCTCAGCTGGTCCGAGATTTCGGGCTCGAGTGTTATCAATATGCTGACGACACTCAGCTTGTGTTAAAGATGGAAGGCCAACCGGAGTCTGTACCCGACAGTTTTCACCAGTGCCTCGAGGCCATTATTGGATGGTTGCGTTCCAGTAGGTTGAGGGTGAATCCAGCAAAGACGGAGATCCTATGGCTGGGCCGACCGGGCAGTGGGGATATCCAGTTGCCAACCCTGGATGGCGAAGTGCTACGCCCGTCTTCACTAGTAAAGAGTCTGGGAGTCCTCTTGGACCCTTCATTGACGATGGAGGCCCAGGTCTCCGCCATTACCAAAACTGCCTTTTTTCATCTTCGGCAGGCTAGACGGCTGGGCCCCTATCTGTCTAGGGACAACCTGGCTACGGTGATCCAGGCTACGGTCATCTCGAGACTGGATTACTGTAATGCCCTTTACATTGGCCTTCCTGTGTCGGTGATCCGGAAGCTCAAATTAGTGCAAAATGCAGCTGCCCGGCTCCTTGCGGGAGTCCCGATAAGATGCCACATAACACCAATCTTACGGCAGCTGCACTGGTTACCAATTGAGCACCGGATCACTTTCAAAGTGATGGTGCTTACCTTCAAGGCCTTACATGGTCCAGGGCCGATGTACCTGAGGGACCGCCTCACCCCTTACAAACCCCAGAGATCCCTCCGTTCTGAGGACCAAGACCTGTTGGAAGTCCCCAGTTTCAAGACCTTGCGTCTAACTGCAACCAGACGCAGAGCCTTTTCAGCAGTGGCGCCATCTCTGTGGAACACCTTGCCACCTGAAGTTCGTGCCTTGCGGGACTTGTTGGCCTTCCGCAGGGCATGTAAGACACACCTGTTTCGGCAGGCTTTTGAGTTCTTTTGCTGATGTTTTAAAAGGTGCTTTTAGGATGTTTTTAAGATTTTTTATTTTTTTAAAAGATGTTTTTAAAATGTTTTTTAAATTGTTGATTTTAGCCGGTTCTTGTAAGCTGCTCCGAGCCCTAGGGGAGTGGCGGCATATAAGTTTGAAAAATAAAATAAATAAATAAATAAATAAATAAATAAGTTTGGCCCAGATCCATCACTGGTGGGCTCACAGAATACAAGTGAAGTATAACTCCCAGAGATAAAGATCAATTTCCTCCAGAGTCCACCAGTATTCCCAGTTGGCCATGTTGAATTTGTGTACCAAGTTTGGTCCAGATCCATCATCAGATGGGTTTAGTGTTTTCTAAATACGGGTGAACTATAATTCCTGGATGTCAAAGTCAATCACCCCCAAACACTGGCAGTATGCAAATTTGGCCATGTCGGGTCTGTGTGTCAAGTTAGTTCAAGGTCAATCATTGGTGGGGATCAGAGTGCTCTTAGATTGCAGGTGAACTATACATCCCAGTCCTTACTGTTGGGAATCATCCTGGACTACTCAAGTCTAAATGTAGTCAGATAGATGATAGAGTTAGATTGAGGGAATAATAATAATAATAATAATAATAATAATAATAATAATAATCTTTATTTATACCCCGCCACCATCTCCCCAATGGGGACTCGGGGCGGCTCACATGGGGCCATGCCCAGAACAATACATGTCTAGACATGCCTGTTTCCAAAGTATGCCTAGACAGGCTTTACTGTGTTTCACTCTATCCTGTTTATGTTACATCCCTTACTTTGAAGTTAGTAGAAATGTGAATTTCTAGGGACACTAACTTCTCATTGGTCAGAATGTTTTATGGCCCCAATAAACTGGACCATGAGGTTGGAACCATTTTGGTTCACTCTTCTCCCTTTGTTCTTCTAGCTAACAAGAAGCATCTCGCCATCTCTCCTGGCAAGATATAACTATTTAGATGTTTGTTATTTTTCCTTTCTTATTTTTCCTTAGAAACCAGTCTAGAGTAGACTAGACAGTTCCCAAGCCTTTCTATCTACAATGGAGTTCTTTTTACCTGAATAAATACTTTTTGAACTTTTACTGAGACTCTGCAGTCCATTGCAATCCTAAATGGTCAAAGGCTTTTCTTTGCTCACCCCGTGTAAGTAACTGCTGCATTTGAACGCTTTTGCTTTTTGCTACTCTGCTGATTTTGGTGGAATCTCCCCCAGAGAGGGTTAAATTGAGTCTAACCACTCAGAGATTACCACAACACTTACAACTCCTATAAATCATGGTGAATTCTCCCCAAACCTCTCTGGTATGTTCAGTTGCTGATCAATTCCTCTTTTTGCTGCATGCCATAGGAAAGGGTAGGAAAGGGTTAAGGGAGAGGCAGTGGGTGGGATCATGCAAATGGAGAAAGAAAGGAACACTGGTATGTGCTCGCTGTAACCTGCAATGTCCTGGGAGGGAGTGACTTGGTGGCTCCTCAGCACTGGGAACTGTAGCCTGTTTGTGGAGGCCGGAGGCTATCTGTGTGAGCAGACAACCGTGCCACATGCACACATACAGATTTTCACTTTTATTATGTGGATAGATAGATAGATAGATAGATAGATAGATAGATAGATAGATAGATAGATAGTAGTACTAGATCTTCCATTATGATTTTGTGGTCAATTTCTGGTAGAGCAAACCATGGGTGTGATGCAGGTTTTGCAAATCAAGTATTCTTTCTATAGCTATTCCTAAATGTTTTGTGTTCTATATTAGCAAAGATCATTTCTTCTTTTCAACATTTGTCCCATTATTCCAGAACATTGTGATTTTTTTTAAAAAAGCATAATAATGGTTACTCCTTTCTTCCAAATTCTGCTATTCGTTCATGGAACAAAACACCGCAGGCTCCACAGTGTCTGCCTTTCTCTCTCTCTCTCTCTTTTAAAGTTGATCTGGCATTTCTAGCTGGAGATGATATTAACCCCACAGCCATGTTATGTCTGCAGAAAGAAAGCAGACCAGAAATTACAGAGCGATTTGGACTGCGCATATTTTAACAAGCATTTCATCGTCCATTAAAAGTCTCTTTGGATTGGTTTTACATGGAGGGCGTACAGTGGGAGTCTTTTAATGATTTCCATATCACTTGATGCCTCAAGGCTCAGTGTTTAGTGTCTACATGTGTGCCTTTCCCCCCTGAAACTCCTAGAGATGATGTTGAAAGGCAAGAATGAGCAATGTCACCAAAGCAGGCAAGCAAAGAATGAAAGGAAGAGATAGAATAGACATGTCAGAGGCTACAAATGTAAACTGTCTTACTCAGGAGTAAGTTCAAGTGAACACAAAGTGGGATTCACCTCTTATTTAATACAACTCTATTGTGGCACTATATTGAACATTTGCCACATCAGTTCTTGCAACTGATAGGAGCATCTCTCATAAAAGACCCCTTCTACACTGCCATATAAAATCCAGATTATCTGCTTTGAACTGGATTATATGGCAGTTCAATGTAGATAATCTGGATTACCATATATACTTGAATATAGGCCGACCCGAATATAAGCCGAGGCATCTAATTTTACCACAAAAAACCTGGGAAATCATTGACTTCAGTATAAGCCGAGAGTGGTAAATTTCAGAAATAAAAATAGATACCAATAAAATTACATTAATTGAGGCATCAGTAGGTTAAATGTTTTTGAATATTTACATCAAGCTCTAATTTAAGATAAGACTGTCTATTTTTATTTATTTATTTATTTATTTACAGCATTTATATTCCGCCCTTCTCACCCCGAAGGGGACTCAGGGCGGATTACATTACACATATAGGCAAACATTCAATGCCTTTTAACATAGAACAAAGACAAGACAAACATAGGCTCCGAGCAGGCCTCGAACTCATGACCTCCTGGTCAGAGTGATTCATTGCAGTGATTCATTGCAGCTGCTCTCCAGCCTGTGCCACAGCCCAAGCTGATTAAATCATTTAAGTCTGATTAAATCATTATTCTCATCTTCTTCAATGTAAATGTGCTTATGTATCCTTTTAATAGTAATAGATGTAATACATGTAATGATAATAATAAATACAGGAAAATAATAAATGTAAAAATAAATAGAGTAGAATAATAAATGTAATAATAATAGTAAGATCAGAGTGAAAAAATAAATGTTTTAATAATAATAATAAAATAGAGTAAAATAAATGTAATAGTAGCAACAATAACAGAGTACAATAATACATGTAATAATAATAGAGTAAAATAATAAATGTAATAATACCAATAATAATAGAGAAAAATAATAAATGTACTGTACCATATATTCTCGAGTATAAGCTGATCCAAATATAAGCCAACCAGGATCCTCACCCGAGTATAAGCCGAGGGGGGCTTTTTCAGTTTTAAAAAAAGGGCTGAAAAACTAGGCTTATACTCGAGTATATATGGCAGAGTAGAAGGGCTCCCACGACCTTTTCAGACATGCTGCTGGAATTGCAACGGCTTGTGGCAATTCCAGCAGTGCATGCATGGAAGCGTGGAAAACTCATCGCCCTATGCCCCGCATCACCCAACTCATCCATGTTCCCATCCCACGGAGGGAAGCGTTCACCGCCTGGCTTTCCCCCATTGATCCAAGACAACATGGTTTGCCTTCTCCTTAAAGATGGAGCCTGACCAGAAGTTGCAGTGGGGAGTATAATAAGAGCTGGTGGGGTCCGTCTTAAAGAAGAAAGCGGACCGGCGCATGCCACCAATTTCACACCCATATGATGAGATCATAAGTCTCCAACTTTGGAGGTAATGATGAGTAGATACCCTTCTATGAAAATAAGAAACATGTGGATGTGGGAGGAGAGATATGCTTGCTCGCTCTGCCCCTTCCCTGTACTCAGGCATCTATACCTTTATCAGGGAGAACAGTGATTATGTTTTATCTTTTAGTTTGAAGTAGTTATCCAAGGCATTGAAACACATCCCCAAATAGGTGCAGGGGCTTTGAAAAAAAATATTTGAAGTCTGGAATAAAAGCTGGAGGAGATTTTTCACAACACTGACATGGAGTGTGTCTACGATGGCCTCAAATCCCTTACTAAGCACATATGAACCATTCATTGTCTCTACTATGGATAATCACATCTGATGAGGATCAATTGCCTCACTTTTAACAAAGACAAGAAATACTTTACTGGAAACTTCCACATATCCCAGGGCTTCTGAGCAGTCTTGGCCTGGTTTTATGTCCAGAAGGATAATTATCATCTATGTCATCACCAGCGCTCTTAAGCAGCCATTGAATCATAGAATAGTAGAGTTGGAAGAGACCACATGGGCCATCTAGTCCAACCCCCTGCTAAGAAGCAGGAAATCGCATTCAAAGCACCCCCGACAGATGGCCATCCAGCCTCTGCTTAAAAGCCTCCAAGGAAGGAGCCTCCACCACGGCCCCGGGGAGAGAGTTCCACTGTCGAACAGCTCTCACAGTGAGGAAGTTCTTCCTGATGTTCAGGTGGAATCTCCTTTCCTGTAGTTTGAAGCCATTGTTCCGTGTCCTAGTCTGCAGGGCAGCAGAAAACAAGCTTGCTCCCTCTTCCTTATGACTTCCCTTCACATATTTGTACATGGCTATCATGTCTCCTCTCAGCCTTCTCTTCTGCAGGCTAAACATGCCCAGCTCTTTAAGCCTCTCCTCATAGGGCTTGTTCTCCAGACCTTTAATCATTTTAGTCGCCCTCCTCTGGACGCTTTCCAGCTTGTCAACATCTCCCTTCAACTGTGGTGCCCAAAATTGGACACAGTATTCCAGGTGTGGTCTGACCAAGGCAGAATAGAGGGGGAGCATAACTTCCCTGGATCTAGACGCTATTCCCCTATTGATGCAGGCCAGAATCCCGTTGGCTTTTTTAGCAGCCACATCACATTGTTGGCTCATGTTTAACTTGTTGTCCACGAGGACTCCAAGGTCTTTTTCGCACACACTGCTGTCAAGCCAGGCGTCCCCCATTCTGTATCTTTGATTTCCATTTTTTCTGCCGAAGTGAAGTATCTTGCATTTGTCCCTGTTGAACTTCATTTTGTTAGTTTTGGCCCATCTCTCTAGTCTGTCAAGATCGTTTTGAATTCTGCTCCTGTCTTCTGGAGTGTTAGCTATCCCTCCCAGTTTTGTGTCGTCTGCAAACTTGATGATCGTGCCTTCTAACCCTTCGTCTAAGTCGTTAATAAAGATGTTGAACAGAACCGGGCCCAGGACGGAGCCCTGCGGCACTCCACTTGTCACTTCTTTCCATGATGAAGACGACGCTTTGGTGAGCACCCTTTGAGCTCCTTTTGAGTTTCTAACCATTGGAATGGGGAGTTCACACAACCAGCAAGGATACAGGGGTCAATTTGGACCTAGCCCTGGGTAGATTTCCACTGAAATAAACTTCCTCGAATAGCTCTGCCTATGGAAGCCACTACTTGAATAGGATACTGTACATGTGTCTCAATATTCTTATTTATATTCACCAGTATTTTTCCTTCTTTATTGTTTAGGATTTTAGGATACACCCCAGATCTGGACTCTGAAACAGTGGATGATGCTTTTGCCCGAGCCTTCAAAGTCTGGAGTGATGTCACACCACTGAGTTTCTCCCGAATTCATGATGGGGAAGCAGATATCATGATCAATTTTGGACGATGGGGTAAATAATAACAATAATGGCTACTCCAAGCAGACTAATGTAGCATCTTGCCATAGGTAAAGGTAAAGGTTTCCCCTGATGTTAAGTCCAGTCGTGACCGACTCTGGGGGTTGGTGCTCATCTCCATTTCTAAGCCGAAGAGCCTGCGTTGTCCATAGACACCTCCAAGGTCATGTGGCCGGCATGACTGCATGGAGCGCCGTTACCTTCCCGCCGGAGCAGTACCTATTAATCTACTCACATTTGCATGTTTTTGAACTGCTAGGTTGGCAGGAGCTGGGGCTAACAGCGGGTGCTCATTCCGCTCCTGAAATTTGAACCTGGCACCTTTCGGTCCACATGTTCAGCAGCTCAGTGCTTTAACACACTGTGCTACCAGGGGCCCCAACATCCATAGACAGGATGATAATATCACCATAATGAAAAAGTGACATGACTTGGAACATGTAATGCTTTGGTATCTCATCCCTCACTAATTCCTAGATTCTTGGAGAACATCCAGATCATTGAAGGCCCAAAACTTGTTAGACTGTGATATCAAAATAGGAATAGTATTACTTGGGGGTAAATCCAGCCCTCTGACTCATCCTTCTCTCTCCTCTATATATCTCTCCATGCATGAAACTCTTCCCCACCATGAGACATGAAAACCTCTGTGTGACCCAGGAGGCTCATACACTCCCAGTACTGAAAATCTCTGAGATAAGTTAATCTAAGGATTGTCATAAGTCAGAAATGATGTGAAGGCCAACTACAATAAGGAAGAACAACAACGTTTTATTTGGTCCTGGAAAGAAGACAGTGTTAATGCTCATGGGCCTCCTTCTTCCACATTCTCATGCTTTTGGTCCCACTTCTGCTACACAGAAAAATTATAGCATCACTGTTTCTAGCCATCAACAAGTTCCATTTATTTCATCCTATGAGCCCTGGGTCCACTATAACAGCCCTTAAATTGTATGACTTAACTAAATGTGGCTGGCTGGAGAGAAGAAAGCAATCTAGATGTTGTTGTTGAAAGCTTTCATGACCTTGGACACCCTGTTGCTGTGAGTTTTCCAAGCTGTATGGCCATGTTCCAGAAGCATTCACTCCTAACGTTTTACCCACATCTATGGCAGGCATCCTCAGAAACCTCACAACCTCTGAGGATGCCTGCTACAGATGTGGGTGAAACTTAAGAAGAGAATGCTTCTGTAACAAAGTCATACAGCCCAGAAAACGCACAGCAACCCAATGTAGATGTTATTTCAATCTCCATTAAGTAAAAGACCTGAATCAACCTTATTCATTTTTTCCTGGTCATAGTTAGTAACCCTGTATAAGAAAGAACTGCTGTTTTCAACTCTGCTTTCCTATCATGTCAATCTAATTCAGTATTGCTGGTGCCAAATGGAGGGCTAGGCTTCAAGAGACGGGTGGTTGTTTCAAGTGGCATCTTCTCAGACCAAAAAAGCCCACAGTGATGCAAAAGCAACCATGGAGAGGACAGTTGCCAGGCCAGTGGTCAGAAAGTGATGAATAACAAGGTTATAGCTATGCCAGGATGTTTTTCTTTTCCAAGAAAAACTTACAGTGAAATAAGTAGGGGAAGCCAAGAACTGTCCTTCACCCATGAAGACTTGGGAAAACCCAGGGCAAAAGACATATATCCATATTCAAAGTCATTATAGATATCAGTTGGTGGGTGGAAATATTTATGGGAAAGGACCAACACCCATTTTGGTGTCTCAAGTGTCAGCTCTATTTCTGGGTATATTTGACCTGCTGATTCCAAAAATGGCACTAGTTTTCCATTATTATCTCTAATTTTTGAGATACAGAACATATGCCATCTAGCAGTCACCATCTGCTGACCCATAGAAAACTATGATAACCATATCTAAGAAACTAGAGATGATGTGCTCTATCCAAGGCAATTTTCTGAAAAAGTGCCACAAATAACTCCAGGAACAGACATAAAATCTACCTTGACAACCTCACTGTTTTTAATTCTATGTTTTTAGTAAATGTGTTCATTTCTTTTCTTTCTTTTTTTTGGTTAATGTTTAAACATTATAATTGGTGCATGTTATTGTTTATTGATGTATTGTACATTGTTTTGTTTTGTATCTGGTATTTCTGTGAGCCGCCCCGAGTCCCGTACGGGGGAGATGGTGGCGGGATATAAATAAACTTATTATTATTATTGATATATTGTATGACACAGCAAACAAGATAGATATGCTGGATTTGGTATCACAAAATCACAAGTCGAACACTTCCCAAGTGTCTAGGACTGTGGGATGTATTTTCGGATGATGCGTGCAGATCCCAGTAAGGTGGCCTTTTGCAGTTGGCAGATCGTAATTTTGTCAATGTCTATTGTTTCCAAATGCCGGCTGAGATCTTTTGGCACAGCACCCAATGTGCCAATCACCACCGGGACCACCTGCATTGGTTTCTGCCAGAGTCTTTGAAGTTCAATCTTGAGGTCCTGATAGCGACTGAGTTTTTCCTGTTGTTTTTCGTCAATGCCGACTCTAATTATTATTATTATTATTATTATTATTATTATTATTATTATTATTATTATCATCATCATCATCATTATCATTATTATTATAAAAACCAAGAAAATTGTGTTGTGCTGTGTTATTTATACAGTCCACCTCTCACAGAAAATAAAGTTTCTAGTCTACAGTGGGCCCTTCCACACAGCCATATAACCCAGAATATCAAGGCAGGACATTTCACAATATCTGCTTTGAACTGGGTTATCTGAGTCCACACTGCATATATTCCAGTTCAAAGCAGATATTGTAGGATTTCCTGCCTTGATATTCTGGGTTATATGGCTATGTGGAAAGGTCCAGTAGTAGTTCTCAAAGTCTGGATTAGACTCCCTGCCCAAATATGAGCCGATAGAGCACTGGGCTAATGTAGCATTGTAGAGACAAGCAAGGCTTCTGTCATGTGAAAAGGTTTGGATATATCTTAATAGAATAACTGTTACATCAGTGTAATCTTTGTCATTTAGATATTAGGCTTCACTCTGTTGAATAACATATTAATTGGCTTCTTCTTTCTTCTTCTTCTTGTAGAACATGGTGATGGATACCCTTTTGATGGCAAAGATGGACTCTTGGCTCATGCATTTGCACCCGGACCAGGCGTGGGAGGAGACTCACATTTTGATGATGACGAACTTTGGACATTGGGTGAAGGACAGGGTATGACATAACTCCTTAAAACAATGGTTCTCAACCTGGGGTCCCCACATGTTTTTGTCCTACAACTCCCCAGAAATCCCAGCCAGTTTGTTTATTTATTTATTTATTTATTTACAGCATTTATATTCCGCCCTTCTCACCCCGAAGGGGACTCAGGGCGGATCACATTACACATATAGGCAAACATTCAATGCCTTTTAACATAGGACAAAGACAAACAAACATAGCTCCGAGCGGGCCTCGAACTCATGACCTCCTGGTCAGTGATTCATTGCAGTTAATTGCAGCTGGCTTGCTCTCCCTCCTGCGCCACAGCTGTTTACCAGCTGTTAGCATTTCTGGGAGTTGAAGGCCAAAGACATCTGGGGACCCACAGGTCGGGAATCACTGCCTTAAAATTATATTCACCATCTTGACCTTGTGACAATTTGTAAAGACAATTGGGGGGAAAATTGGAAAAAGCATTTAATATTTGAATCATTAAAAGCCAACAACATCACTTTTGAATAACATTCTAATTACAGTAGAGTTTCACTTACCCAAGCTAAACGGGCCAGCAGAACTTTGGATAAGCGAATATTTTGGATAATAAGGAGGGATTAAGGAAAAGCCTATAAAACATATTAGGTTATGATTTTAAAAATTAAGCACCAAAACATCATGTTATACAACAAATTTGACATAAAAAGTAGTTCAATACGCAGTAATTTTATGTTGTAATTACTGTATTTACAAATTTAGCACCAAAATATCATGATATATTGAAAACATTGACTACAAAAATGCCTTGGATAATCCAGAAGCTTGGATAAGCGAGTCTTAGATAAGTGAGACTCTACTGTACTTGAACTGGTTATTGAACATTTCAGTAATATCTAATGGGATTTTTAATTGAACTGCTTTAAACAAAATTAATTAACAAATCAAATGCTGGTGTGAATTTTTATTTTTCCCCTATTTTTTATTATCAACTAATTAATTTTCTTTAATGATTTACCATTAATATGTTAGCATATATGCTAATATTTCAAGGCTCATTTCAAAGCATGTAGAAATATCAGTAGCAGCTTGATATGGGACATTTCCAAGCTCCTTTTATGACATAATTTCATTACTGAAAAAAGGAATTAATTACAACGAACTAGATACAGAGAACCCTTGCTATCTGTTGTGGTTTGGTTTTAGGACCTCTTGTAGATTCCTCAATTCATGGATGCTCAAGTCCCATTGTATAAAACAGCATAATAAATGGTGTCCCTTATATAAAATGTCCATATCAAGGTTGTTTTGGGGATTTTTTAGGGGATGTATTTTCAAACTATGGATGGTTCAATCCTTGACTACAGAATTCATGGAGGGCTGACTATACTTCATTGTCACCATACCATCATGAGATCTTCTCTGATTTTGAAGGCTAAGCAGGATCAGAAACCTCAACTTTTGTGCTTATGGTCCTTGGCAAACAGTTACCAGGGAATTAATAATAGTGGTAAAAAAACAAACTGCTGGATCCTTGCTGAATCACATAACAGCTCTCCAGATTGTGAAAATAACATCACTTATGTAGTACTTCCAGGTGGATCTTCTCTCAGTGTAATTTCTGAGCTAGCTCCATTTGTAGCCAAGTTGTTTTTAAGTTCCAGTCAACACATTCTGCAGACAAAGGCTGTGTTTTGACTATGACTATTGCTGACAGATTCTCTCCCCTCTCCTTTCAAGTTGTTAGGGTGAAATATGGCAATGCAGATGGAGAGTTCTGCAAATTCCCCTACTTGTTCAATGGCAAAGAATACAACAGCTGTACTAATGAAGGACGCAGCGATGGCTTCCTTTGGTGTTCGACAACATACAACTTTGATACAGATGGCAAATACGGATTCTGCCCCCACGAATGTAAGTTGCATACCAATGCTATCACACCTGGCCTTATGACTGGAAATCAAAGGGGTTTGAGGTTTATCAGTGTGGCCTAATATTTTTGTTTCCATGTTGGACCAATCGGTAGATTCATTTTTATTGGAGTTCATAACTTCTTGTATTCTGAGAAATATCAAAAGATTGGATTGGACATCAACCATTTCTATATATGTTTAGGTTCTTGGGTTATGGCAAGAAAGCTGTGGATCCCTCTAAAGAAAACCACAGGATTCTAATGTCTGGGCAAACCTAAGGATATTATTCAATCTGCTTCCATAAGTAAACTGATTTATATTACCCTGATTCATACTTACCAAACTAATGTGTGGACCAGTATGAATCATAGAATCATAGAATCATAGAATAGTAGAGTTGGAAGAGACCACATGGGCATCCAGTCCAACCCCCTGCTAAGAAGCAGGAAATCGCATTCAAAGCACCCCCGACAGATGGCCATCCAGCCTCTGCTTAAAAGCCTCCAAAGAAGGAGCCTCCACCACAGTCCCGGGCAGAGAGTTCCACTGCTGAACAGCTCTCACAGTGAGGAAGTTCTTCCTGATGTTCAGGTGGAATCTCCTTTCCTGTAGTTTGAAGCCATTGTTCCGTGTCCTAGTCTGCAGGGCAGCAGAAAACAAGCTTGCTCCCTCCTCCCTTTGACTTCCCTTCACGTATTTGTACATGGCTATCATGTCTCCTCTCAGCCTTCTCTTCTGCAGGCTAAACATGCCCAGCTCTTTAAGCCGCTCCTCATAGGGCTTGTTCTCCAGACCCTTAATCATTTTAGTCACCCTCCTCTGGACGCTTTCCAGCTTGTCAACATCTCCCTTCAACTGTGGTGCCCAAAATTGGACACAGTATTCCAGGTGTGGTCTGACCAAGGCAGAATAGAGGGGGAGCATAACTTCCCTGACCCAGTGTCCAGTAATCCCATGATTTGACATTTTTCTGAAGATTGTTGAGGAAACTTAGGTTTTATAAATGAGCAAAAGAACATATATGAATGCATATTTATTATAGTATCCATATAAAATGTATAAACATTAAAAAAGGGTATTGAAATCCGATGGAAATGATTTTTGAATAAACACATGCAGAACTAGTACAAAAGGATTCTACTCTATCTATTCCCACAAGTCCTTGGCACCCCAGTTTTAGCCACATTATGGACTCAATTAATTAAAATATTAATTAATATATTAATTAATTAATGCTAATCAAGGCAACCAATTGGAAAATTCACACTTGCTTCAAACGAGTTCTTTCTCCCACTCTGGACATTATTCCACAGATATATAAACCCCACTTACCTACTTTCCAACAGACCTCACAACCTCTGAGGATGTCTGCCATAGATGCAGGCGAAACGTCAGGAGGGAATGCTTCCAGAACATGGCCATACAGCTCAGAAAACTCACAGCAATCCAATTAATTAACTGATTGCCTGTCTCCCAGTATGGGACTCAAGGCAGCTTACAAACTTTTTAAAAAGCACAATGCAATTTAAAAACTCTCAAAACAAAAGTCAAAGTACAATTGATTTAAAGCACGACATATATGAAATTATGCATCCTGTTCCATCTTACCAGTCCAAGGGAATAGAGAAGGCTACTTATAGAATCCCGGGAAATGGGGGTTATTTTTGGTGGCTCGCTTTGCAAGCTGCAGAAATATAAAGCCGGAAGTTAGCAACAACTTCTTGCAGAGTTCTGGAAGGAATTGCTGAAAAGAGAAAGAAGACGAAAGTGTCCAAAGTACATTGAATTGAGCTAACTGTACTCAGGTCTGGTTTGCCACTTTTTGCTTCTCTGTGCAAAGATTGAAAAAGCCTCCTTTTGGCAGTGGTTATTCCAGTATTAAGCAACTTTGTATGAAGTTTCCATATGTGTGGGTTTTTTTCTCTGCAATTGAGCTGTGATTCAGCTTCTAAAACATCCTCTTAAAATATGGAGGCTGCCAGACCTACAGCTGGACACAGCTTAAGTAGCCAGTGAATGACTCATCTCAGTCTCCCACCACAAAATTAGCTTTCCAGTGGAGAGGTTACATGGAGAAAGGATTTGAAAATGATATATAATACTTGTTATCTCAGAACTCTTTTGATCCACCTTATTGTCCCAGATATTGGTGACCTTCAACTCACAGAAGCTCCAGTCCCCATTGCCAATAGTCTAAGGATTTGGGAAACGGAAGTCCAAAGACATCTTCCCAGTTGAGAACTAGTCATTGTAGGTGTTTCAACACAGTGTGTGTGGCAATGTATGAAGACTATGGAACTGTCACGACCCAGGCTACAGAGCACCAATAACCAAACGCAGAGGCCAGATTCTATCTAATATCTTTATTAAGGAAATATATAAAGTTAATAAAAGCAAGTGTATGAAATAGTCCAGAAGCAGACCTTTCAGGAAAGGTCAAAATTAGTCCAAGAAAACAATGTCCAATATGAAATATTAAGGTCCAAAGTTGTAATCCAATAACCGAAACACTCACTTTGCCAGGCAAAGTGAGGGGAGATGACAAGGTCCTTTAGTCCATGAACTTGAGCAAGGCTAGAAAATAACTTGATACTTGAAAACAAGGCTTGAAACGTGGAACAAGGTAACGAGGAACAAGAACAAGGTCCGTGGAATAACTTGGTAAAATCTGTGAAACAAGGCAAGGTTTAGTCCTGGGAAACAAGGCAAGGTCCGTAGGTAAACAAAGGCTGGGAACCAGGAGCGAAGGCTGGAAACAAGGCAAGGCTTGAGCAGGAACGAGGCTTGAATCGGAGCGCGCTGTCCAGACACAACTCGCTCCGGAGGCTGACGAATTGACTCCGCAAAGTTACTCCGCGGGTAAAACACCTATATAGAGTCTAACTTTCCCGCCGAGAGCAGTTCTCTGGGAACCAGAAACGAAAGCTAATCTCTGAGACCAGATGTTTGACTCCTTAAAGATTCTCATGGAAAGCAGGCTTAATTGGCAAATTCTTAGCAATTATTCTCGCACTCCTGCGCGAGGCTGCTTCCAAACCCCTCTGTTGTTTACAAAACTCATGGCGAGAGAACACGGGAGATGTAGGCTCAGGGTTTGTTTGACATACTTCTGGGACACAACTTTCTTGCAGGTGCAAGGTTCCCAGATCTGCCTGGGAAAGATCTGGCTGAGAAGATTCCAGTTCTGACTGGGAAGGTAAAAAACCCAAGTTTTCTTCTTCATCAGGCATTACAATGTCATGAGCAGGACTACAAGGCCCATGAGTCATCACACTATCCCCCTCCTCAAGGCCCCTCCCAAACTGGGACTCTCTCCCCGAGGCGCGAGGTCGTGGCTTGGCGGGATAGGTCTGATGGAAGCGACGGGTTAGATCAGGAGCATGGACTGTGGAGGCGTCTTCCCAAGAGCGTTCCTCAGGGCCAAAACCCACCCAGTCAATGAGATATTGCAGGCGGCGGCGGTGAAAGCGAGAATCCAAAATGTCCTGAACCTCGAACTCGTCCTCCCCATCCACCAAAATAGGAACGGGGGCCGGCCGGTCTACATCTGGCCGCACACCATCCGCCGGAAGGAGCAGGGAGCGGTGAAACACTGGGTGAATGCGCATTGAACGCGGAAGTTGGAGTTTGAAAGTCACGGGGTTTAATTGCGCCACCACTGGATAGGGGCCAATGTAACGGGCATCTAACTTCCGGCAAGGGCGATGGGAGGGCAAAAAGCGAGTGGACAGAAAAACCCGATCTCCTACCTTGATTTCGGGGCCCGGCTGGCGATGTTTGTCCGCGTGACGTTTATAGTCCTCCTTGGCTTGTTCCAGTTGCTGGAGCAAAAGTTGTTGCACCGCTGTGAGTTCCTGCAGCCATTCTTCTGCTGCGGGAACTTCTGAAGTTTCAATGACAGGGGGAAAGAAACGTGGATGGAAGCCGTAGTTTGCAAAGAACGGCGTTTCTTTTGTAGAAGCCTGGACTCCATTGTTGTAGGCAAACTCCGACAGTGGTAACAGAGAAGCCCAATTGTCCTGTTGGTAGTTTACATAACAGCGAAGGTACTGTTCCAAAGTGGCATTGGTGCGCTCCGTTTGCCCATCCGTTTGGGGATGATGAGCTGAAGATAAACGAGAGTCTATGCCCAATAGTTTTTGTAGTGCCTTCCAGAAACGAGAGGTGAATTGGGATCCACGGTCTGTGACCAAACTCTTGGGCAATCCATGTAGTCTGAAAACATGTTGGAGGAATAAATCTGCAGTCTCTTGGGCCGTGGGAAGGCCTTCACAGGGAATGAAATGGGCTAACTTGGTGAAAAGGTCCACCACCACTAGGATCGTGGTGAATCCACAGGAAGGTGGCAAGTCAGTGATAAAATCCGCAGAAATTATTTCCCATGGGCGAGATGGGGTAGGAAGGGGGTGTAGAAGCCCTGAGGGCTTCTCCCTTCTTATCTTGGAGCGCTGGCATACTGGGCAGGTGTTGACATATTTCTCCACATCCTTGCGGATCTTGGGCCACCAGAAATCTCTTAGGATCAAATGCATGGTTTTAAATAGTCCGAAATGCCCTGCTGGTTTGCAGTCATGACACAGACGAAGTGCTTTTTCCCTGCCCGGTCCGGGTGGGATATAAACATGATTTCTATAGCAAAGCAGTCCATCTTTAAGCGAAAAGGGAAAATGCAGACCTTGACGAAGTTGGTCCTGCGCCCAGGCATCTGCTTGCTGACTAGCCCTGATTTCTTGAGCACAGATGGGTCCTGGAGTAGAGGGAGTTGAATCAATGGGAGTGGATTTGGTGTTCCCCACTGTGAGCGTGGCAAAGTTCTCGGGTTGTAGTAGTTGGGATTCAAAGGTCTCCTTGCGTCCTGCAGCGTATTCCGGTTTACGTGACAGGGCGTCTGCTTGCTTGGTTTGGGCTGGGGTCACATAATGAATCTGGAAGTTGAAACGTTCAAAGAATAAAGCCCAACGTTGCTGCCTCTGATTTAGCTTGCGGGCAGTTCTTAGATGTTCTAGATTCCGATGGGAAATTTGGCCCCTTCTAGCCAATGTCTCCAAGTTTCAAAAGCTGCCTTTATGGCTAATAGTTCTTTTTCCCAAATGGTATAGTTCCTCTCTGGTGCGGTTAGTTGACGAGAATAATAGGCACAAGGATGAAGATGATCTCCCACCGGTTGTAGGAGCACAGCCCCAATTGCCACATCAGAGGCGTCCGCTTGCACCACAAAAAGGGTTTCAGGATCTGGATGCTGAAGGATTGGCTGGGATGTGAATAATTTCTTTAGTTGCTGGAACCCTTTCTCTGCTTGATCAGTCCAGCGGAAGGGCTGTTTTCCACGGATGCAGCTAGTGATTGGGTCAGACCAGCGGGCAAAATCTGGAATGAACTTGCGGTAATAGTTCGCGAACCCCAAGAATCGCTGCACCTCCTTCTTGTTAGTTGGCGCCCGCCATTCCAATACTGCTGAAACCTTGGCTGGATCCATGGAGAGCCCTAGAGGCGAGATACGGTATCCAAGGAAATCTACCTCTTGTAGATCAAAAGCGCATTTTTCCAGCTTGGCATAAAGTCCATGATCCCGCAATCGTTGTAACACCATTTTGACGTGGTTCTCATGTTCTGATTGTGATCTAGAAAACACCAAAAAATCGTCCAGGTAGATTATCAAGAACCTATCTAGATAGTCCTGGAAAATGTCATTGACAAAATGCTGGAACGTTGCGGGAGCTCCGCATAATCCATAATTCATAACTCGGGACTCGAATAATCCGAATTTAGTCTGGAAGGCGGTCTTCCACTCGTCCCCTTCTCTGATGCGAACTAAGTTGTAAGCTCCCCGAAGATCCAGCTTGGTGTAAACCTTGGCTCCTCGAAGTCGGTCTAGTAGATCCGAGATTAAGGGCAGGGGATAGCTGTTCCGCTTGGTGATATTATTCAATGCTCTGTAGTCCACCACCAAGCGTAATTCCCCTGACTTCTTCTTCACAAACATCACTGGGGAGGCGGCTGGGGATTGAGAGGGTCTGATGAATCCCTTGCGGAGGTTTGTCTCTATGAATTCCCTGAGAGCTTCTTGCTCTGGTTCAGTCAGGGAGTAAAGATGCCCTCGCGGGATCGGGGCCCCCTCCACCAAGTCAATGGCACAGTCATAAGGTCTATGTGGGGGTAATTTTTCGGCTTCTTTTTCATTGAATACATCCCAATACTCGGAGTACTTCTTTGGCAAGGTGATAATGGGCTCGGTGTCTGTGGCATGGCAGACCTTGGCTACGAGGCAATGGTTTTGGCAGTACTTTGAAGCAAACTGCAGTTCTCTGTTGGACCAGGAGATGCTTGGGTCGTGAAGTGTCAGCCATGGAATCCCCAAAATCACAGGGAAATGGGGAACCTCAGTAACAAAGAAGGAAATCTCTTCCATATGTTCCCTTATCCACATCCTGGTGGGTTCCGACCACTGGCTTACGGGGCCCGTCTTGAGAGGGCGGCCATCGATGGCTTGCACCACACGGGCATTCTTGAAGTCATGATATTGTAATCCCAGGGAGTCGGCATACTCTCTATCAATGAAATTGTTGGTAGCTCCTGAGTCTATCATGGCGTGGATCATGACGGGTCCCTTTTTTGCTGACCATAAGGTGACCACTAGAAGGAACAGGACCCCGGTTGGCGGCTCTTGAATGGGTTTCTTGACCGGGTTGGCGAGCCTCTTTACGCCCGGTCGTTGGCTTCCCCCGCCGGCTGTGCGCCAGCCGCCTCAGACACCTTCGTCTCCGTGGAGGACGCCGCCGCAAGACGGGCGGCGGGCTTCCCTTTGGCTGGGCACTCTCTGGCGAAGTGGCCCCCATTCCCGCAATACCAACAGAGATTTAGGCGTTGGCGGCGGGCCTTCTCGGCGGCATCTAATCTGGGACGCACATTGCCCAACTGCATCGGCACCTCCTCGCTCCCTCTGGGGTATGGGGATGGTGGTGGGGGTCTCCACACTGGACGCGGCTGAACGCTGGCGGGAGCGGGGGGTTTTACCCCAGCTCTACCGCCCTGGCCTCGTACCCACTGTTTCCTGTTGGCAATCATGACTTCAGCCCGTAAACATTGATCGATGAGTGCTTCCAGCGTTTGGGGAGGATCCACCTTGGAGATTTCCTCCAGCATTTCAATGTTGAGACCCTCCCGAAATTGTCCTCTGAGGGCAACATCGTTCCAGCCGGTGTTGTGGGCCAGCACTCGGAACTCGGCTATGTACTGAGACATGGGTCTGTCTCCTTGGAAGAGGCGGCGGAGTTTGTGCCCGGCTGCCTCCAAATTGTCCTCGATTCCCCAGGTCGCCTTAAGGTGGTCCAAGAAATGTTGCGCTGACCTTAGATGTGGGGAGGCTTGGTCGAACAGAGCCGTCGCCCAGTTAGCCGCTGGCCCGTCTAGGAGACTGTAAATCCACGCCACCTTGATGTCTTCCTGGGGAAACTCGGCATCACGGGCCTCTAGATAAGCTTGGCATTGGCGACGGAAAACATGAACCTTAGAAGCTTCTCCAGTAAACTTGGTTGGCAACGCCATGGCCGGAAGACGGATTCCGCGTTCCTTCAAACCCTTTATTTCCCCATCTTGTGCATTGAGCTTATCACGGATTCGGTCCACCTCATCCTTGTCGATGGTGTAGGTAATCGGCTGGCCGCTCGGCCCAGGTCCGGCTCCGGTAGACATTCTGGCCGAGGTTAATTGGTGCTTAGGGTGGCGGAGTCAAACTGTCACGACCCAGGCTACAGAGCACCAATAACCAAACGCAGAGGCCAGATTCTATCTAATATCTTTATTAAGGAAATATATAAAGTTAATAAAAGCAAGTGTATGAAATAGTCCAGAAGCAGACCTTTCAGGAAAGGTCAAAATTAGTCCAAGAAAACAATGTCCAATATGAAATATTAAGGTCCAAAGTTGTAATCCAATAACCGAAACACTCACTTTGCCAGGCAAAGTGAGGGGAGATGACAAGGTCCTTTAGTCCATGAACTTGAGCAAGGCTAGAAAATAACTTGATACTTGAAAACAAGGCTTGAAACGTGGAACAAGGTAATGAGGAACAAGAACAAGGTCCGTGGAATAACTTGGTAAAATCCGTGAAACAAGGCAAGGTTTAGTCCTGGGAAACAAGGCAAGGTCCGTAGGTAAACAAAGGCTGGGAACCAGGAGCGAAGGCTGGAAACAAGGCAAGGCTTGAGCAGGAACGAGGCTTGAATCGGAGCGCGCTGTCCAGACACAACTCGCTCCGGAGGCTGACGAATTGACTCCGCAAAGTTACTCCGCGGGTAAAACACCTATATAGAGTCTAACTTTCCCGCCGAGAGCAGTTCTCTGGGAACCAGAAACGAAAGCTAATCTCTGAGACCAGATGTTTGACTCCTTAAAGATTCTCATGGAAAGCAGGCTTAATTGGCAAATTCTTAGCAATTATTCTCGCACTCCTGCGCGAGGCTGCTTCCAAACCCCTCTGTTGTTTACAAAACTCATGGCGAGAGAACACGGGAGATGTAGGCTCAGGGTTTGTTTGACATACTTCTGGGACACAACTTTCTTGCAGGTGCAAGGTTCCCAGATCTGCCTGGGAAAGATCTGGCTGAGAAGATTCCAGTTCTGACTGGGAAGGTAAAAAACCCAAGTTTTCTTCTTCATCAGGCATTACAATGTCATGAGCAGGACTACAAGGCCCATGAGTCATCACAGGAACTATTATTATATTTTAATAGAAACGGGTCTTGCATAGGCAGAACTTGTTTGGTCAGCAAGAATTGTGATAACACCGATGAACACACATTTTGGTGCCTCAAATGTTAGTCCCGTTTCTGGGTATATTTGACCTGCTGATTCCAAAAATGGCACCAGTTGTCCCCTATCAGCTCTAGTTTTTGAGGGACAGAACATATGCCAATATCTAACCAGTCATCATCTGCTTAGTCATAACGAATCATGATAACCATATCTAAGGAAGTAGAGCTAATGCAGTCTGTCTAATGCAATTTTCTGAATCAATGCTCCAAATAACTACAGAAACAGGCCTAAAAACAAGACACCAAAGTTTTGTGTAATCTGTCACTCCTTGACTTCCCTGTTGCTCCCAGAATTACAATAATAATATGGATTTTCCTCACAATAATACGGATTTTCCTAGCAAATATTATTATTGCAATATATCTCTATTTTAATGCTAAGTGTTTGGAAGTATTTTGGTCTTGAATGGATTGTCATAAACTGAATAAAAAATAGATTAATGTACAAATGACTATGCTTTCATTCCTCCTTGTTCCCTAGCTCTTTTCACAATGGCTGGCAATGCCGATGGGCAGCCTTGCAAGTTCCCCTTCAAATTTCAAGGAAGCACCTATGACAGCTGTACAACTGAAGGAAGAACTGATGGATACCGATGGTGTGCAACCACTGAAGATTATGACCGCGACAAGAAGTTTGGATTCTGCCCAGAGACAGGTACTCAAATGTACTATGTCTAGATGTGTTAGAGTAAGCCCAAACTCCATACAACTCCAGCTTTTTATGCCTTGCTGATGCTAGCTCCCTTTTTCCTATCTGCTTCTCTGTTCTGTTTATTGTTGGGCCAGGAGGAACATAATGTGAGACATGAAGACTTACCTAGGCTGGAGTAGAAGGGAAGAATGCACATTTTTGTAATATATTTTTGAAATAATTATTGTCTGTCTGCATTTTTCATGACAGCAATGTCAACCGTTGGTGGGAACTCAGAAGGTGCCCCCTGTGTGTTTCCATTCATCTTCCTGGGAAACAAGTATGAATCCTGTACCAGTTCAGGACGCCAAGATGGGAAAATGTGGTGCTCTTCAACTAGCAACTATGATGAAGACCGCAAGTGGGGATTTTGTCCAGACCAAGGTAGTGCTTCTTATAAGTATATATATCCTGAGGGAGGTAATAGATCATGTCTGAACTTGGAAGCTAAACAGGGTCAGCTCTGGTTAAAACTTGGAGGAAACTGCTAACTTTTCTGAGATCCCTATCTCATCCTCTTGGGATCCCAAGTTGCATCTACACCAATGGTTCCCAACCTTTGGGTCTCAAGGTGTTTTGGACTTTGACTCTCATGAATCCCAGCCAACTTACCATCTGTTAGGAAGTATGGGAGCTGAAGTCCAAAACACTTGGAGGCCCAAAGGTTGGGAACCTCTGATCTACGAGGGTTATCCAGAAAGTAAATTACGTTTTGGAATTAAAAATGAACCATGTATAGGAGAAAACATTTACCATATGCAGTTGAAAGCCACGCCCAAATACCACTTCTCAACATAGTCGCCATTCAAATCTAGGCACTTATCATAGCGATGAATGAGCTTGGCAACTCCTTCCCCACAAAACTCTGCCGCTTGCGTCCTCAACCAGCCGGTCACCCCTTTCCACAGCTGCGCATCGTCACCAAAACGCTGTGTTGAGGACGCAAGCGGCAGAGTTTTGTGGGGAAGGAGTTGCCAAGCTCATTCATCGCTATGATAAGTGCCTAGATTTGAATTGTGACTATGTTGAGAAGTGGTATTTGGATGTGGCTATCAACTGCATATGGTAAATGTTTTCTCCTATACTTTGTTCATTTTTAATTCCAAAACATAATCTACTTTCTGGATAACCCCCGTATACTGTAGAATTAATTGAGTTTGACACTTCTTGAGCTGTCATGGTTCAATTATATGGAATCATGGGAGGTGTAATTTGGTGAAACACCAACACTCTTTAGCAGAGAAGGCTATAGATCTCAAAAAACTACAACTCACAATGATTTCATAGCACTGAGCAGTTCAAGTCGTATCATTAATTCTATTATGTATATGCATCCCAAATGGCCAGTGTGTCCTTCATAATGTCACCACATTGTGCTTTTCCAGTTGTTTTTATATATCTTTCCCTCCAAACCCTCATTTTAAAAGCTTGAAAAGCTTTTTCTAAAACAGTAAGAATTTGGTTAAAATAGGCTGGTATTTTGTGCCTTTAGACCCACCCAATGCTGAAACATGATACCCAAGAACTTTCCTAAAATTGAGCTAAAGAGATTTCCCAGTTGTCTATCTTATTTCTGGAAATTGTTATGACTGTCTTAACCATCAATGGACAGTGTCTGAATTTGTTAGATCCTCCAATGCAACTCTGTAATGCCGTTTGTGGAAAACAGAATCACCTGGAGAACCTAGTAAATTCCTAGAGAGTGTCAGTGGTTATTGTTGGAGGTTGTAGATGTAAATAAATAGAAGCTTTACCACTGTTTCTAAACCAAACTGTATCCTGCAGTATAGGTTTGTGTAACAAGTAACAGTAACTTTACTTCAGTTCAAAAGATCAAACAGGGCAACAATATATGCAACAGTCTCTCTGAATTCTTACAGAGAATAGAGGGAATAAACAGTCATTTTAAACAGTCTTTAAATATGCCTCATTTGCCTTAGAAATAATCAGGCTTCAGAGAGTTGGCAGCCATTTCCTTCCTGACTGTTTCCTGTGAGCGCTCTCTTCACTCTCTGAGGTGAAATGGCAGTTAAAACTGTTTCTCTCAGCAGCAAGTTAGAAACAGTAGCCAATTAGAATTCTGGCTCCTGGCTGGCTCAGCCAATCAGCTGCCGACACATGCCTTTCCAGTCAACCCATTACATCGTGGTGCCTTTTTACAAATCCCCACAGTTGTGGGTAAGTGAAATTGGGAATAGTGATACCATGATTTTATGGAGAGCAGAATCATCTGAAGAACCTAGTAAATTCCTAGGGAGTGTCAGTTATGGGTAAGTGAAACTGGGAATAGTGGTACTATGATTTTGGAGTCTTATAAAATAATAATAATAATAATAATAATAATAATAATAATAATAATTGTATTTAGGCAATCATAAAAACAAAGTGATTTTCCTTCCAGGCTACAGCCTTTTCTTGGTTGCTGCTCATGAATTTGGCCATGCCATGGGACTAGAACACTCTGAAGACCCCGGTGCCCTCATGGCTCCCATCTATACCTATACCAAGTACTTCCGACTTTCCCAGGATGACGTTCAAGGAATCCAGGAGCTTTATGGTAATGATTTGTTTTACTAAAACAGAGATGGGAAGAATATGTGAAAATATTGTTTGCATTCCTGTTGTTAGCTTTGCAATATTTAAAGGAAACTCTGCTGTGTAAAATCCCTTGGTTGTCATCCTTTTTTATTCACAGGAGGTTCGACTGATGTTGGGCCAGGTCCAAGTCCAACCCTTGGGCCCGTTACTCCTGAACTGTGTGGTCAAGACATTGTATTTGATGCTGTTGCTCAAATCAGAGGGGAGATCTTCTTCTTCAAAGACCGGTAAATGGGTTTCTTTGATCAAATTAACTATAACTGAAAGATATACAGAATCTGCACGATAATAAGGAGGTGATATTTATAAGATTAAAGATTCTAAACATGCTCAAACAATAGCTATCAAGCTCTGGCATTATTTTCAAATTCATTAAAGTTTCCTCAATGAAACAATAAGCAATCTTAGCTATGATTCCCTACAAGACAAGTTTGCTCCTCACTACTTTAAAATGAACGGGTTTGTTCTAACAATTTTGGAAATTTGTCCCATGCCAAATCTTGAGCAAACTTGAGACTGAAACTCAATAACCGTTGTAGACATTTTTTTTGAAGATAAAGGAATTTCAAATAGGAAGACTATTGTTTATATGAAGCAATGGTGATGGATATATGATCAGGAATGTTTCTCATGTCTAAGTTTCATTGGACATTCTCCTGAATTTCATTGAGTCACTGGACTCTGAAATGGTTGAGAACACAGGTCCAAAAAAATATAATCTGCATGCAATTTACATACACACACATTTATATCTCCAGATTTGGATATATGTGTGTGTGTGTGTGTGTGTGTGTATATGTATGTATGTATGTGTGTGTGTGTGTATATGTATATATATATATATATATATATATATATATATATACACACACACACACACACACATACACACACACACACACACACATACACATACAGATTTGGAGATATAGATATAGATATATAGCTATACAAATATATATCCAGATTTGGAGAATTATGCAATAGTTATTTATTTGTTTACAGTATTTATATTCTGCCTTTCTCACCCCGAAGGGGACTCAGGGCGGATCACAATGCACATATACATGGCAAACATTCAGTGCCATTAGACATATGACAGACACAGAGGCAATTTAACCTTCCAGCTTCCGGCTTCATGAGGTACGCTCGATTCTTGCCACAGGGGGGAGCTGCCGCTTCACCGTCTACTTGTGACACCAAGTCCTTGATGGAGTACTTCCTCATTCTTCCACACACTGCTGGAAGGCTTTTATTTACATTTGGCTGAAAGCAAAGACAACCAATACTGCATCACCTAATTGTGATACAACTTGGGAGGAGGTCTCTGCATCCTTTTCATAGAGTTCATGGAGAAGGTTGGGTTTTCCAAGATTTACATGTTGATGGGACAGTGAATCTACTTTAGGTTTATCTCCACTATTAGAGGATATATCCAAGGTATATATCACCAAAAAAGGTTTCAGCACTTTGGAGAGCTCAGTTGGATAGTATATGTCAGAACACTGCCGTGGAAGTTGCACTCTGCTCCATTAGAAGCCCAGACACTTGACCATAGTCCTAAAATATTTCTGCTTGGTTTGTCACTAGAAAAAAATACAGTCTCTTAAGAGATTAATGACATCTTTCTGGAATCCTGAACAAACTCCGCCTAATTTGTTGTTTTTGTGTGATGCATTAGTAATTAAGTATCATTTGATGGTATGTTTATTCTGTGTTGTGCATTTTCCGGGCTGTATGACCATGTTTCAGAAGCATTCTCTCCTGACATTTCACCCACATCTATGGCAGGCATCTTCAGAGGTTATGAGGTCTGCTGGAAACTAGGCAAGCTGAGGATGCCTGCCACTGATGTGGGTGAAACCTCAGGAGAGAATGTTTCTGGAACATAGCCATACAGCCTGGAAAACTCACAGTAACACATTGATTCCTGCCATGAAAGTCTTCGATAATATATATGTTTATTCTGTGGGTCATTTTGAACATGTTTCCAACTCTAAAGAGGTGGCCTTGATGTAAACAAGAAATTGGTAGATACACACAAATCCACTCTTCCCGATATTCCGGTCCCATTATATTAAAAAAAATGCTAACCAACTAATGACAATAAAAAAGCTCTAAATGAAGTTGGTTTGCTAGATGTTAACCAAATTATTATTTTTTTCCTATTATGGAGGATTTAGCAAATTTGTTGCTTGTGGAATTGGCTGAGAATTGCAATTGGCATATTCAAATAGAGATGTTAAAGAGAAGGGGTGGAGAAAAACACATAGAAAGAAAGCCACAATAGTATCTCTGTTCACATTCCGACCCTTTCTGACCCAAACTCTGCTGCTGAAATCAAACTGGAGTTTTTTATATGCTTTTAAATCAGGAGAGGATACTGCCGATACATAAAACAGCTCCTCAATTACCCTCCTTTATTTCGCCGATGACTGCTTTTAATGCTCCAGGTTTCATTTACAGCCAAGCTGTTTGATAGATGATTATTAGATTTGATCTTTTTTAGTTGCTACAATCATAATCACCCGGCGTAATGCACCCAATACAAATGTTGGCGTTGGCCAAATGCACATCCATCTGTTCAGTGTGCAGAAATGGGGATGGCTGAAAGAGTTTTAAGTGCCTTGTAAATGGGTTTATTTGCTGGGATAATTGAAGTGGCAAAGGCTTCTCTCTCTCTTTTTTTGTTGGTTCTGCAGTGAGAATTAATAGGACTGCTAAAGATGTTATAAAAGGCTAATGGCTGTCACATAGCAAATGGGTAGAAATACAAGAGAATAGCTTCAGGAGGGCAATATGGGGGTGTTGATCCCCAAATAAGATTTCCATCCTATAGTGAATTTTTTCATCACACCATCATAGCCTAGCATTGCTGTAGTTGTAGATGATGTTGTTGTGTACTTTCAAGACATTCCCAATTTATGGCAATCATAGGCAAAGCTGTCATGGAGTTTTCTTGACAGGATTTGTTCAGAGAGAAATTTATGTGTTGTCGAAGGCTTTCATGACCAGAATCACTGGGTTTCTGTGATTTTTCTGGGCTGTATGACCATGTTCCAGAAGCATTCTCTCCGGATGTTTCGCCCACATCTGACAAAGGATTCCCCCAGGCAGGAAGCAGCCAGGCTTTGAAACTGCAAGGCTATTCAGTGTTAATCAAGCTGGCCAATTCTCTCCTGATGTTTTGCCCACATCTGACAAAGGATTCCCCCAGGCAGGAAGCAGCTAGGCTTTGAAACTTGCAAGGCTAATCAATGCTAATCAAGATGGCCAATTGCAACATTCATACTTGCTTCAAATAGAGAAAAGTTCTTTCTCCCACCCGGGACTTTCCATTGATATATAAACCCCACTTGCCTAGTTTCCAACAGACGTCACAACCTCTGGAGATGCCTGCCATAGATGTGGGAGAAATGTCAGGAGAGAATGCTTCTGGAACATGGCCGTACAGCCCTGAAAACTCACAGCAACCCAGAGAGAGATTTCATTGTCATCCAGTGGGTTTCCATAGCTGAACAAGGATTTGAACCCTGTACACACACACAGCTTTGAAGAGTGATTTTTTTAGTTATAGCATGGACAAATGAACCTTTTGATAAATGAAGTTCCATCATTTACATTTCAAGTTACTGCAGTACTTCCTCTCCCTCTCTCTTTCTTAAAATTGGGCAGAAAAGTAAAGCATGACAGCCATTTTTTGGTGATTTTTTTTTTAAAAAAATGTATGTAGTAATTACATGTTTATATTGCTGATACTAGTTCCGTGTGCCAGTGTGTGCATATGTATATACACACAGAGAGACGCACAAATGTATGCCTGCCCTCTCGCCAGCACTGATGAGAAACAGATGTGGCGATGAATCAGCCCTTTGTAGATCCGTTCTGTGATTCTTTTTTTGTTGTTTTCCTTCTGCCTAGATTCATCTGGAGGACAGCAAACCAACGGGACAGGCTTACGGGTCCTTTGCTCACTGCAACGTTTTGGTCTGAAGTGCCAGAAAAAGTCGATGCTGTCTATGAAGCCCCTCAGGAGGAGAAGACGGTCTTCTTTTCAGGTAAGGAGTAGAAGAAAGAAATGCTTAGTTTAGCATTTCTGTTTGGCCCCCTTTTTCTTAGGGACAACAAGGCTGACCATGTAGTTAGGAAATATGCTAGAATAGTGGTTCTCAACCTGTGTGTCCCCAGGTATTTTGGCCTACAACTCCCAGAAATCCCAGCTGTTAGAATTTCTGGGAGTTGAAGGCCAAAACATCTGGGAACCCACAGGTTGAGAACCACTGCTCTAGGTGTTTTGGACTTCATCTCCCACTGGACATTGGGTGAAGGACAGGGTATGCCATGTCATGGACACTTGGACATAACTCCTTAAAACAGTGGTTCTCAACCTGGGGTCTCCAGATGTTTTTGGCCTACAACTCCCAGAAATCCCAGCCAGTTTATCAGCTGTTAGGATTTCTGGGAGTTGAAGACCAAAACATCTGGGGACCCACAAGTTGAGAACCACTGTGCTAGAAGAAAGGCCTTCTTAAATTTCCAATCCAAAACACCATACCTCAGCCATCTAACTTATTTGTTCTTCCTCCTTAATAGCTTTTGTAAGCCACCACAAGTCCCTTCGGAGAGATGGGGTGGGGTATAAATAAAGTTTATTATTATTATTATTATTATTATTATTATTATTATTATTATTTGATACACAGAAAGATTAGAACACAGCAAATAAGACTACTATGCTGGCTTTTGTATTAGATCACGTGTTGGACGCTTCCCAAGTGTCTAGGACCGGCATGGGCAAACTAAGGCCCCACTGTCGTGCCTTAGGCTAGCTTCACCTTGCTATATACACCAAACTGTACACAGGTTGAAGTCTTTTCAGTTTATTAGAAAATAGAAGATAAAAAGTTCTTTAAAAGCAAAAGCAAAGTTCCAAAAGACCATTGCAAAATACAGTCTTAGAGAATAATTCCAGAAATCACAAAGAATAAACAAAGTCCTAATAGAGCATGACAAAGTTCTAAGAACATGAACACATAGGCTGCAAGATAATCCAGGAAAAACGAGAGCTTGCTTCTTGGTAGAATGAACGTTGCTTTGACAAAGGTTTGTCTCCAAATACATTGCTTTAATACCCTTTGCAAAGCATGAAAGCATTTCTCTGGCCTCTAACCTTCCTCTTGTTTGCGATTCTCACACTCCTCCGAACCCTGAATTCCAAACGGTCAGCTCGATCTAAAGATTTCGTCTCATCAAAGTCAGCCTGCTCATTAGTTTGCTATGGTTATTATCAGACTGAGAACTGTCCTCCTTTTCCAAGTCAATTTGCACCTGGCTAGTTTCAGTATCATCAACATCATTCCTTGCTGTGGGAAAATGAACTTGTTCCTCATCTTCTACAACAGGGACATTTTGAATCTGATTTTGAACCTGAATCCCATCATCCTCATCAGAGTCAATCTGAGGTTCCAGCTGAGTCACAACACCCCCTGGGCACTTACCTCAGGCCCTTCTCATTTTCCCTGTCGTCTCAGCATAAGGGCGCAGTGGCCTAAAGATGTGAAACTTGATCCCTCATATATTAAATAGCTTATTCAATGTTTGATTAAAATACCTAGTGGATCTGCTTTTCACTGCCAACAAGGCCACTAAGCCTACCATTGAGAACACCATCTTAAGGCTGAAGGATTCTGGGAAATGTAGTCCAAACTATTTTTGTTGTGTACAGTTGTAGCCCAACAACAACCAAATGGGACTTTTGGAAGCAGTGATCCAAATTGGGAAGAGTAGAGTTGGAAATGATGCTGGCCAACACACATTTTTGTGCCTCAAATTTTAGACCCGTTTCTGAGTATTTTTGACCTGCCGATTCCAAAATTGACATCAGTTTTCCCCCATGAGCTCTTGTTTTTGAGATACAGAAGATACGTCATCTACCAGTTGCTGTCTACTTACCCATAGGTAAAGGTAAAGATTTTTCCCTGACATTAAGTCCAGTCGTGTCCGACTCTGTGGGCTGGTGCTCATCTCCATTTCTAAGCCGAAGAGCTGGCGTTGTCTGTAGACACCTCCAAGGTCATGTGGCCAGCATGACTGCTTACCCATAGAAAATCATTATAACCCTATCTAAGAAACTAGAAAGAGCTGGTGCAGCCTTTCCAATGCAATTTCCTGAATCAGCAAACCAAAGAACCCCAGGAACAGGATGAAAAACTAAGACACCAAGAATTGGGGTGGGCTTTGTTATATATAGTTTTTTTGCCAAAGTCCAACATTATTGTATTGTCTTCCAAATGTCTATCACAACAACTACACTGATTAGAAGGGGGATGAAAGCAGAAGGGGATTAAAATAAATTAATTGCCTGTTGACTGTTTATGTCCATGTATCTACATATGTATTTGTTGCGGCTACATCGACTAGGTTTCCGGCGGTTTGAAAAGTCGAGCCAGCAAAATCTAAACAAATGTCTGCAACATGGCCAAAGGCATGATAAAACTGAGTGGAACAGGTTGGCAAAATGCTGATGGAGAATTTCTTTCAAAAGAAAGGAAAGGTCCAATAATGAACTCCACATGTCCGAACGCTAGCTGGGTTTGGATTACACAGTAAACTGGATGTAGCCAAAACACCTCATTTGTCTATGTCCAAGCATTACATCTACCATCGCCCTGGGGGACTGTAAGGAGAAGAAGAGATTCAATACTGTTTGCTAAAGAAATTCAATTAGTTCGCTATAAGGGAGGGAAAAGAACAAACCATCCAAATTGGCAGGTCAATAAGCAAACCCGACTGTTCTCGATATTATCAAACTAAAACACCCACGGCTTCAATCCCAAGGGTCAAACCGCCAACACATTTTTAAAAAGCAAAATATATAACAGAGTAATCTACACTGTGCACATATTGTATTTTTTTCTTCCTCCCACCTGGCTGTATACCAGGAATGCATATCTTCATTTAATGAAGCCAACACACATCCAAAAATGCTGGGTTGTTTCTACATTATACAATTGTAGCAGTTTGGTTACACTTTAACTACCAGAGCGCCCCCTTGTGGAACTCTGGGATTTGTAGGTTTTTTAGAGTCTTCGAATTCTCTAGAACACTTCCCTGAAAAGATGATGGTATGAGCAGAAAAACACCTCTGCCTCCAGACCATGAGATCCCAACATCCTGTGATTGTCTTGATGAAAATTTATTTTCCATTTAGCCGAACCGTGATGAAATTTGAAACTCTCAGATTGAAATAATCCTTTCTCCCAGCCCATTTTCCATTAACATCACTTGTAAAGGAGATAATTAGAACTTGATGTCTTATTTTTCTAGGAAACGAATACTGGATTTACTCCGCCAGCACTTTGGAAAGAGGTTATCCGAAACGGCTTACCAGTCTGGGGCTACCTCCTGATGTGCAGCATGTCAATGCGGCTTTTAACTGGAGCAAGAACAAGAAGACCTACATTTTTGCTGGGGACAAATTTTGGAGGTGAGACTTAATTGCTTCTCGGTAGGGAACCAGGGGATGAAGTGGTATCACGCTAGCACTTGGTTAAGTTTCGGATTTCAAAGCCAAAAATCCCTTTGTAGGAGAGCACAGTTAAATCACTACTAGCTGTGCCCGGCCACGTGTTGCTGTGGTGAAGTATGGTGGTATGGGAAATAAAGTATTGAGGAATTGGTGGTAGTTAAGGTAAAGGGTAAAGTTTTTCCCCTGACATTAAGTCCAGTCATGACTGACTCTGACTCGCATCTTGAGTCTAGACTACCATATAATCCAGTTGAAATCAGATAATTTCTAATTCCAATATTTTATATTATATTAATTGGATAAAAACAATCATTCCTCTCCCTCTAATTAGGACTTCATTTTTCTTTTCTTTTTGTTGTATGAACGTAGAGGCATGGATGAGGGGTTGTGCTGCCAAGTTTAGTGTTTCTGGGGATGTGTAGTTTTGTTGTTTTGTCCTAGGCCTTGGGGCTCATCTCTATTTCTAAGCCAAAGAGCCAGCATTGTCCATAGACACCTCCAAGGTCATGTGGCCACTGGCATGACTGCATGGAGCACCGTTACCCTCCCGCCGGAGCGGTACCTATTGATCTACTCACATTTGCATGTTTTCGAACTTCTGTGTTGGTAGAAGCTGGGGCTAACAGTGGGGGCTCCCTGCGCTTCCCCAACGCGAACCTGCAACCTTTCGGTCCGCAAGTTCAGCAGCTCAGCGCTTTAACATGCTGTGCCATTAGGGGATATTGTCTCCTAAAGCTTGTTAATATACATTATTTCTGTTTGTTTGGGGGTTTTTTTGTCTGTTGGAGGCAAGTATGAATGCTGCAATTAGCCAGAATGATTAGCATGTAATGGCCTTGCAGCTTTAAAGCCTGGCTGATTCCTGCCTGGATAAATCCTTTGTTGGGATGTGTTAGATGGCCCTGTTTGTTTCTTGTGTGCAATTCACCTGTTTTCAGAGTGTTTGCCTCCCCCCCCCTCCGGGGGGGACAATGTCCGATTGTCCCTCACCGATTAGTTTTTGGATGCTTGAGATGGGGAAAGCTTTCCCCTTTTTTTCCTCAGCCACGTCGTCTTCCCCAGTGTGAGGCAAGCCATCTGCCATGGACGTTGGGCTGCTCATATGCTGCTGAAATACCCGTATGTCGAAAGAGTTGGGGGCAGGGGCCAGTCCCACGCATGCACATATAGCTGTTTTTGGATTTTGGGATTTTGAGGGACATGGACTTCGAATTGTGTTTTGGTTTTGTCGTCTAAACACAGCGGGGAGGACCATGTGTTTTGTTTCCAAGTTTCGTGGTTCTGGGTTTTGTAGTTTCGCTGTTTTTATTAAGGTAGAAATGGACAGAACAGATTTTTATATATAGATATCACAACTGCAGGGTTTAGACTACTGCAAAGCTTTATACATAGGACTGCCTTTGAAGATTACTGAAAATTTTGGTTGTTTCGAAATACAGCTGCAAGATTGCTAACCTGAGCTATCAAGTGGATATATTTTGGAAACAATGGGAGCATCTATCTGTAAAATTAAAGCAGTTTGACACCACTTTAACTGCCATGGCTCAATGCTATGAGATCATGGGAGTGGTAGTTGTATAAGGTCTTTAACCTTCTCAGCCAAAGAGTGTGGGTGCTTCACCAAGCCACAATTCCCAGTATTCCACAGCACTTAGTCATGGCAGTTTATTTTTTTATTATTATTATTTACAACATTTATACTGGGTTGTTGTATGTCTTTCGGGCTGTATGGCCATGTTCCAGAAGCATTCTCTCCTGACGTTTCGCCCACATCTATGGCAGGCATCCTCAGAGGTTGTGAGGTATGGAGAAAAACTAAGCAAAGAGGTTAATATATATCTGTGGAAAGTCTAGGGTGAGAGAGGTCAGTGTGAATGTTGTGTAGTTAATCACTTTAATTAGCATTGAAAAGCCTATCTGCTGTCTTCTTCCTGCCTCTGGGGCATCCTTTGTTTAAGTCGTTAACTGCCCTTGGTTGATTCATGTCTGGAAATCCTCTGTTTTCAGAGTATTGCTTTTTATTTACTGTTCTGATTTTTGAGTTTTTTAATACTGGTAGCCAGATTTTGTTCATGTTCATGGTTTCTTCCTTTCTGTTGAAGTTGTCCACATGCTTGTGGATTTCAATGGCTTCTCTGTGTAGTCTGACATGATAGTTGTTAGAATGGTCCAGCATTTTTGTGTTCTCAAATAGTATTCTGTGTCCAGGCTGGTTCATCAAATGCTCTGCTATGGCTGATTTCTCTGGTTGAATTAGTCTGCAGTGCCTTTCATGTTCTTTGACTCTTGTTTGGGCGCTGCGTTTGGTGGTCCCTATGTAGACTTGTCCACAGCTGCATGGTATCCGGTAGACTCCTGCAGAAGAGAGAGGATCCCTCTTGTCCTTCGCTGACCGTAGCATTTGTTGGATTTTCTTCGTGGGTCTGTAGATAGTTTGTAGGTTGTGCTTCTTCATCAGCTTCCCTATGCGGTCAGTAGTTCCCTTGATGTATGGTAAGAACACCTTTCCTCTGGGTGGATCTTTGTCTTGACTCATTTATACTCTGTCCTTCTCACCCGAGGGGACTCAGAGCAACTTACAAAAATTAGCAAGATTTAATGCCGAAAGAATACAATCATAAAAGCAAAACAATACATATAGATCTGTTAGTAACATTGTTAAAATACATTATAAAAACCTTAAAAACATATATATAATTAATTCCATTCGTCCAAGAGCTGGCGTTGTGCGTAGACACCTCCAAGATCATGTGGCTGGCATGACTGCATGGAGAGACGTTATCTTCCAACTGGAGTGGTACCTATTGATCTACTCATATTTGCATATTTTCAAACTGCTAGGTTGGCAGAAGCTGGGGCTAACAACGGGAGCTCACCCCACTCACTGGATTCGAACCTCCGACCTTTTGGTCAGCAAGTTCAGTAGCTCAACGGTTTAATCCGTTGTGCCACTGGGGGCTCCACAAAAAGGTTATTTATAAGAAAACGTGTTTTTGCAGGTACAATGAAGTAAAGAAGAAAATGGATCCCGGCTTCCCTAAATTAATTGCAGATGCTTGGAATGGGGTTCCAGACAACCTAGACGCTGTGCTGGATGTGAGCGGCAGTGGTAAGTAGTCAATGGATTCCCAAATCCCAATGGTTTCTTCTTCAACCCTTCGCAAAATCACTCCCTGTTATCATTTTGAGAAGGAATGCAGAAGAAAATCTATCCATACTGGGGAAGAGGAGGAATTGGGAAAATACAGGGGAAATCTTGATTCATTTTTCCAGGTGTAGACATGCCCTGAGAGAGTGAGTTACTGTATATACTCGAGTATAAGCCTAGTTTTTCAGCCCTCATTTTAAGACTGAAAAAGCCCCCCTCAGCTTATACTCGGGTGGGGGTCCTGGTTGGCTTATATTTAAGTCAGCTTATACTCGAAAATATATGGTACATTTATTATTTTTCTCTATTATTATTGGTATTGTTACATTTATTATTTTTCTCTATTATTGTTGCTACTATTACATTTATTTTACTCTATTTTTATTATTATTACAGTACAGTAGAGTCTCACTTATCCAACATAAACGGGCCGGCAGAATGTTGGATAAGCGAATATGTTGGATAATAAGTAGGGATTAAGGAAAAGCCTATTACACATCAAATTAGTTTATGATTTTACAAATAAAGCACCAAAACATCATGTTTAACTACAAATTTGACAGAAAAAGTAGTTCAATACGCAGTAATGCTATGTAGTAATTACTGTATTGACTAATTTAGCACAAAAAAATCATGATGTATTGAAAACATTGACTACAAAAATGCGTTGGATAATCCAGAACGTTGGATAAGCGAGTGTTGGATAAGTGAGACTCTACTGTATTAATACATTTATTATTTCACTCTGATCTTATTATTATTATTATTGCATTTATTCTTTTACTCTATTTATTATTACATGTATTATTTTCCTGTATTTATATTATTATTATTATTATTATTATTATTATTATTATTATTATTATTATTATTATTATTATTATTACTATTATTATTATTGCATGTATTATTTTACTCTATTATTATTAAAAGGATACATAAGCACATTTACATTGAAGATGATGAGAATAATGATTTGATCAGAGTTGGACAGTCTTATCTTAAATTTGAGCTTTATGTAAATATTCAAAAACATTTAACCTACTGATGCCTCAAATAATGTAATTTTATTGGTATCTATTTTTATTTCTGAAATTTACCACCCTCGGCTTATACTGGAGTCAATGTTTTCCCAGTTTTGTTGTGGTAAAATTAGGTGCCTCGGCTTATATTCGGGTCGGCTTATACTCGAGTATATACGGTACTTCATATAAACATATTTTTTCTTCTTCCTGAACAGGTCACAGCTACTTCTTCAAAGACTGGTACTATCTCAAACTGGAAGATCAGAGCCTAAAGATAGTCAAAGTGGGCAACGTGAAATCCGACTGGCTGGGTTGCTGAGCTGTGTGGCCTCGTAATATCCAAAACCCACCTACCCTCCCCACCCAAAAAACAACCCCATTTATACTTTTTTATTTGTAAAAGTCCTATGTCATATTTGCAATTAGAGATAGATCTGTATGCTGATTCAAAGACCAGTCTGGAACTGGAACCATATGACTAAGTACCACTATTGGACACCATTCTTTTGCTCGCTCATTTGACCAAGCACATTTCTTTAGGAATACATTCCATCACAATCATGAATTCTGATTTTTTTATTTTTTTTGTGATGTGTGTGTGTCAGGAGTGACTTGAGAAACTGCAAATCACTTCTGGTGATAAGGAGCCGTGGTGGCACAATGGGTTAAACTCTTGTGCCAGCTGGACTGCTGACCTGAAGGTTGGGTTGCTGACCTGAAGGTTGCCGGTTCAAATCCATGAGACGGGGTGAGCTCCTGTCTGTCAGCTGTAGCTTGTAGGGATGTGAGAGAAGCCTCCCAGCAAGGTGGTAACACATCCGGGAGTCCTCTGGGCAACGTCTATGTAGACAGCCAATTCTCTCACACCAGAAGCAACTTGCAGTATGTTCTCAAGTCACTTCTGAGACAAATTTTAAAAAGAGTTCTGATTCAAACAAGGTGCAATTCACTTTCTCTATTTTCTTCTTCTCCCTCTCAGTGAACACAACTTTGTCCTGGGTTTCAATTGAGTCATTGGGGGCATTTACACTGTTGAGTTAATGCAGTTTGACACCACTTTAACTGCCATGGCCCAATACAATGGAATCCACAAAAGTTAAAGGCACAAATGTGGGGGACCGATTGTAGTTAAAATGAAAATAGTAATCTGTTTCATGCACTTTGTTCACTACCACAACTTAATTTGTCGGTTCTGTGTTGTATCTGAGCAATTTGTTCTGTTTCTTTCCTTTGCTCTTTCTTTCTCTGTCATTTTTCTTTAGGAAGCTTTGGGCAATGCAAAGTTTTCACTGTACAACCTGATGGAACATTTGTCTTCACACAAAGGATTCTTTTTGTAAAAAAGGGAAAATAAAACAACTTATGTGAAATGTCAGTGGTATAAATAAAGAATAAAAATTCCTCTCGGATCTTGTCCACTTTTGGATTCTTTCAACGATCGGCAGTTTAGAAGCATCCCATTAATATGTTTTGCTCTTTTCTGATAGATAGAGGCCCTTTGTTAGATCAGGAGCCCATGTCAAACATTTTATCATGTCAGAAGCAACTTGAGAACATACTGCAAGTTGCTCCTGGTGTGAGATAATTGGCCGTCTACAGAGACGTTGCCCAGGGGACGTCTGGATATGTTACCATCCTGCTGGGAGGCTTCTCTCATGTCCCTGCAAGCTTGAACTGACAGATGGGAGCTCACACCATCTCGCAGATTTGAACTGTCAACCTTCAAGTTAGCAGTTCAGCCTGCATAAGAGTTTAAGCCAGGCATGGGCCCAAAACTAAGGCCCTGTCCTCTTGGCATAAAGCTGCCTCGGCCCACCACATCCTTATGCAGAAAGGATGGGGTGGGAAGGCACTCAGCAGCTGAGAACTCTCTGGAGTGCTCTCAGCCACCACGTGTCTTGCCCTCCTCCCGGCACAAGGACAGTGTGAGCAGCCCTGTCCTTATACTGGGCGGACGGTTTGTGAATAGCACGCAGTGGTTGAGAGCCCTCCAGGATGCTCTCGGATATCGCCTGTCTCACTCTCCTCCCAGCAGAATGCCAAGAGGACAGTATAAATATTGAGGTAGGAGTACTGGGGGGATGATTGGGGCAGTCGCAAACATTTGTTTTCCTCCTGGCATAAGGACGGTGTGAGTAGCCCTGTCCTTACACTGGGAGGACAGCTTGTGAATAGCACACTGAGGTTGAGAGCCCTCCAGGGTGCTCTCGGATGTCACCTGCCTCACTCTCCTCCCGTGTCCTGTTTTGTCTTTCAAGAACAGCCTTAAAACACTGTGGTAAGTAAATGAAAACTGCTTTACTTCAACAAAACATAAAATACAGCACACTCAATGGAATAATGCAAAAGGAAGCAGGGAAGTCTTAGGGCAAACACAGTTCTTAGTCTCTGATAAACTCCCAAATCAAATAGCAAACTTACTTCAGACAAAGAAACAGCAGTAAATCCAGATGCAGACTCAAAGCAGGAACACGGGGAGCAAAGGCATTAGGGTCAGTTTGTTACCAGCAAGAGCTGACTGCACCTGCTTTTGCTTTATAACCATGAGTCCCCTCACATCTGCTAGGGCAGTTCCTAATTACTCAGCTGCATTTCTGGCAGCTAATGTAGCTGAACGTCATCTCTGCTCTGTTTCCTTTCACCTCTCCTGAAACATGGTTACTTGCAAAATCTCCTCGTCAGATTCCAACTCACCCTCAGATTCATGAACACCTTCCTGCTCCCCTTCCTCTTCTGAAGAAGAGGAATCCTTAACATCCCAGCATAATGTCAAGAGGACAACCCAAATACTGAGGGAGGAATATTGGGGGGGAGGGGTTGGGGCAGTCACAAACATGTTTCATTTTTCTCCTGGCATAAGGTGAGCAGCCCTGTCCTTATACTGGGCAGACAGCTTGTGGATAGCACGCAGCAGTTGAGAGCCCTCCAGGGTGCTCTCGGATGTCGCCTGCCTCACCCTCCTCCTGACATAATGCCGGGAGGACAGCCCAAATATTGAGAGAGGAGTATTGGGAGGGGGGAGGATTGGGGCAGTCACAAACATGTTTCAATTTCCTCCCAGCATAAGGATGGGGTGAACAGTCCCGTCCTTATGCCAGGAGGACAACCTGAGAATGACCTGCCCCCTCCAGGCCCTCCCTCTCCTGGGTCCATCCCAGAATATGCCTAGCTACTCTCTTTCCCAACCCAGCCCTCCCAGCTGGGCCCACAATGTGGCACCAAGTGAAAGAAGTTTGCCCATGCCTGGTTTAACCCATTGCACCACTGAAGCTCCTATGTCAAAGATGTCATTACTATATACTAGTGTTGAGCATTCGTGTGGAATTGCTGTTTGTTTTGTGTAGTTTCATTCGTGTCATCTCATTTTCGTCTTCGCGTCCTGCTAATAATAATGGGATGCCTATACAACACGAATTTTCGTCTGGCTAACGAAAAACATGAAAATTTTCGTGCCATTGGCTGCAATGGGAGGGCTTCTGAGGCTCCCCCCCCCCCCCAACTGGGTTTTTGGGCTAGAGGGTGACAAGCGCCACACAAGGAGGGCATTTCAACCCCTTTTAGCCCACCAACTTTTTAAACATTTGGATCTTCCCCAGAGTACTGTTGTTGTTGTTGTTGTTGTTGTTGTTGTTGTTGTTAACATCCATTGGCATGCATCAGCTGTCATGGGGAAGCACTCATCTCTCAGACTCAGCTCAGGGTACCAGAGTAACTATCGTTATTTATATTAATATTATTATTAATACCCATTGGTACACATCAGCTATAATGGGAAAGCAGCCCTCTGTCAGTACATGCTTATTGTCACAGGGCTCAAATGAAAGGAAAACAAAAGCAAGCATGATGACTGTGCAGCTTTCATTATTGTGTCATCTATAATTTCATACGAAAATGTCATCATTCGTTTTGTGTAGACGAAGGGTTGTAACGAAATGATAGCACCAAAGAAACAAAGAAAACATTTTCACGCACATCTCTACTATATACCTTTTAATGAGTGTGTCTGCACTCTGAACTTCATGTAGTTTGATGCCACGTTCACTGTCATGGCTCAATGCTATGGAACCCTGGGATTTGTAGTTTGGCGAGGCACCAGCAGAAGGTTTCAAATCTTCTAAAACTCCCAGGAGTCCATAGCATTAAGTCATTAATATTCAACATTGTATCGAATTGTGTTAATTCTACTGTGTAGATGTACCATCTTAATGCCAATCAATGTAAAGGAGGCATCAGTTGAAGAACAAGGAAAGATGAAGCAAAATAAAGTTTTGTTCCACTCACAAAGACCAGCAGGCAAATAAAATGGTACACAACTTCCAGGAATTCTCTATCAGCTCCCTTCTTTAGAGGGAAAGCAAGGGATTTTGTTCCAGACAATGACTAACTTCTTTGGCTAGGAAGGCTCTGTCACCGGAGCCAAAATAAACCCCAGCTTTTAAAGGAGAATTCATGTTAATGCCTATTCGCATGGAATTTGGCATTGCATCAACATTCTTGTTGAGGTCGGCCCCTCTTACGGGCAGATATTTTGATTGCTTTCAGTGGGTGTTTCTTTGGATGGGATGTCACCAAACAGATTGCGAAGACAGGTAAAAGCTGTTGAAGACATCTTCTAAAGGCTAGAGATGGACAAATCTCCATAAGTCTTTTTTTAAATCAATATTATACAGGACTGATAAGGCATCTTTCTAGAGTCTGCAAGCAGGAAGACAGTGCTTAACGGATCCCCGTAAATGAACAAACAGCACCATCTTCAGGGCAGATAAAAACCCTCCACTTTGATTTTCTGGATAGTGTTTATTGACACATTACTTGTCAGAATTGAGTCCCCGGTGAGGCAGCAAACAGCTGAGTTGCTGAACTTGCTGACTGAAAAGTCGGCAGTTTGAATCTGGGGAGCGGGGTGAGCTCCTGCTGTTAGCCCCAGCTTCTGTCAACCTAGTAGTTTGAAAACATGCAAATGTGGGTAGATCAATAGGTACTGCTCCGGCAGGAAGGGCACCAGGATGAGCACCAACCCCCAGAGTCAGACACGACTAGACTTAATGTTGGGGAAAAAACCTTTACCTTTACCTTAATTGTCAGAATAGGCTTTTTCTTGGGTTGTGGTTCGCTCAAGAATAGTAAACAATGAAGAAATTGCCCTATTGGGACCTTTCATTCAGCAGAATTGATGCCAACATCCTCCCCGATCTTTGCACTTTCCAATTTTCTCTGGGTTGAGTTTGTCAGCGTAGTTGTCAAAAATGGATTTTCCCAGCAGCCATATATTATTGTGAGATGCCGTGATGCAAAACATTTTGGTATGCATGATTTCCAACTGGGCAAGCTTGGCAAAATTATTTCTCCGAGTGAAGGAGGTACGACAAAGAAGGCCCTGGTACTGATGGACACAACTCAAGGAGTTGGCTGAAATTCTTCCTCATCCTTTCTGATCCCAGATTATTAAGAAGAAGGTTTGCTTCAGGCTACTTACATAGCATGATCCTATCCCCACTTTTTGATTTAATTGTTTGCTGTTTCCACGGCTGAGCAGGGATTCGAGTCCTGGTTTCCTAGTGTTCTACTCCAACACTCCAACCACTATACCATTGATTGTTGACTCAGTTTGCAACAAGGTGAAAAAAGAGAGTGCAAGGAGGAGAGAGAAACTGAGAGAGCATCTACACCAGTGGTTCTCAACCTGTGGGCCATGTCCCAGCTAGAGCTGACAGACAGGAGCTCATCCCATCTCACGGTTTCGGACCGCCAGCCTTCAGGTCAGCAAACCAAACTTCAGAGCAACAATTCAGCCGGCACAAGGGAGCTTGCTGGTTGCAATATTCATGCTTGCTTTAAATAGACAAGGGTTTTTTTTCTCCCACTCTGGTCATTCTACAGATATACAGTAGAGTCTCACTTATCCAACATCTGCTTATCCAACGTTCTGGATTACCCAACGCAGCCTGCCTCCCACTCAGATCCACAGCTGTTTCTCTACGCAGCAAGGACTGAACTTTTTACAGATTTAATTTCCGACAAAGTTGTTACTATAAGTTCATTTTATGCAGTTCTATCTTTATTTGTAGTTAATTTGTTAACCAATGTTTTTGTAGTCAATGTTTTCAATACACTGAGATGTTTTGGTGCTAAATTTGTCAGAGTAATGTGCACAGCATAGCAGCAGATGAATGACTTCAGTAGAGCGCAGAACGAAGGAACGTCAGAGACGATGTTAAAAGTATTTACAAAGTTTACTTGACAAGACAAACAGACTTGCAGACAATGGACATAAGACTTTCAATCTAGACAAACAGCACAGATCTTCTCAGCAGGCAGAACAGATCTCATCTGATGCAATCAGCTATATATAAACACACTTGTAGTCTGGACACTCCTATCTGGCTCCAGCCACATATCCAAGGTCAATACAGCTTCTTACCAAATTAACTCTTTACACACTATAGCATTTCCTGGATGATGCAATACATGCTAGACACAAATTTCATTTAAACACTACTAATACACAAATCCCACATTAACAAAATTTGTAAATTCAGTAATTACTACATAACGGGCATTGAACTGCTTTTTCTGATGATTTGTTATAAAACATGATGTTTTGGTGCTTAATTTGTAAAATCATAACATAATTTGACATTTATATAGGCTTTTCCTTAATCCCTCCTTATTATCCAACATTTTCGCTTATCCAACATTCTGCCAGCCCGTTTATGTTGGATAAGTGAGACTCTACTGTATATACACTCCACTTGCTGCACTGCCAACAGAATCTCTGAAGATGCCAGACACAGATGCAGGTGAAACAACAGGAGGGAATGCTGCTAGAATATGGCCATACAGCCCAAAAAACTCACAGCAACCCAACTTTTATATCTATTTATGAATTTTTCTGTAAATGTTTAGTCTGCCCTGTTTTTTTTTTCACATTTTGTAAGCTGCTTTCAGGCCTATCCTGGGGAAACAGTGGGATGTAAACAATGACGTTGTTGTTCTAATCTTAACACAACAGGTTTAACTCTGCATTGATTCAGTATAACCACTGGGTGGCGATCCCTTGTCAAGCAGAAGGTTCCAATCTGCAGCAGAGGATAATCCTTAATACCTGACTCTCTCTTCCCTAACTTTTCATCATATAAACTTTGTTACTGACTTTGGGAATTGACTCTACCATTACAAGAAAACTACCTTTTGATAAAATGTTAGTAAAAATAAAGGCAGAGGGGGAAAATCATTTTTTAAAAACCCATGATCACTCTTAATAGTGTGTTGTCAAAGGCTTTCATGGGTTGCTGTGAGTTTTCCGGGCTGTATGGCCATGTTCTAGAAGCATTCTCTCCTGATGCTTCACCCACATCTATGGCAGGCATCCTCAGAGGGTGTGGGGTTTGTTGGAAACTAGGCAAGTGGGGTTTATATGTCTGTGGAAAGTCCAGGGTGGGAGAAAGAACTTCTGTGTGTTAATGTTGCAATTGATCACCTTGATTGGCATTTAATGGCCTTGCAGATTCAAAGCCTGGCTGCTTTCTGCCTAAAGGAATCCTTTCATGGGAGGTGTTAGCTGGCCCTGATTGTTTCCTGTCTGGAATTCATTCCCGTCTTCTGAGTGTTGTTCTTTATTTATGGCCCATGAAGTCTCTTCCAACTCTATGATTCTATGCTGGGATCTTTTGTTGGGAGGTGTTAGCTGGCCCTGATTGTTTTATGCCCGAAATTCCTTTGTTTTCTGAGTGTTGTTCTTTATTTACTATACTGATTTTAGAGGGTTTTTAAAATACTGGTAGCCAGATTTTGTTCATTTTCATGGTTTCCTCCTTTCTGTTGAAGTTGTCCACATGCTTGTGGATTTCAATGGCCAGGAATCAATCAGGGCCAGCTGACATCTCCCAAAAAAGAGTTCACCCTGGACGGGAGCAGCCAGGTTTTGAAGCTGCATGGCTATTCAATGCTAATCAAGGTGGCCAATTGCACCATTCACACGTTCCTCCAACAGACGAGTTCTTTCTCCCACCCCGGACATTCCGAGATATATACATAAACCTCATTTTTATGGTTTCCTCCTTTCTGTTCAAATTGTCCACATGCTTGTGGATTTATGGCTTCTCTTTGTCATCTGACATGGTGGTTCTGAGAGTGGTCCAGCACCAGACCTTGAAGCTGAAAGGCTTTGAGGACAGTCAATAAAGAACAACACTCAGAAGACAAGGGAATTCCAGACATGAATGAATCAGGGCCAGCTAACACCCCCCAACAAAGGATTCCCCCAGGAGTAAGCAGTCAGACCTTGAAGCTGAAAGGGTATTCAATGCTAATATCGGCTCAGGCATTACAGTCAGCAGAGGAGGCCCTGCTTTCAGTCCCACCCCTGTCTCAAGCAAGGCTCGTGGGAACAAGAGAGGGGGCCTTTTCCATGATCACCCCCGACTCTGGAACTCTCTCCCCAAAGAACTAGAAATGTCCCTTTTCTTACTCTCTTTTTTTTTTAACTGCTAAAAACACATTTGTACTCTTTAGCATATAGAAAGGAGGAAGTTTAGATCAGATCATATACAATCATCTTAGGCGGAAAATGGCGCTATATTTCTGCTTGGCCGGCTGTATAAAATTTTATCATTTTAAATTGGTCAAGGTTTGCTTACATTTTGTTGAATGTTTGTTGTGTTTAAAATGTTACAGATGTAGTGGTTGATTGGTTATGTTATAATTTAGTTTAGTTTATGAGTTATGATTTTTGTTATAGTTTGAACTTTCTGTTTGGGATCTGTTTGGGGAGCTGATTCTTTTCTTTGTTGTGTATTTTTGGCCTTGAATATTTGCTGCCTCTTTGTTGGAAACCACTCTGAGTCCCTTTGAAGCGATAGAGCGGTATATAAATAAAGTATTATTATTATTATTATTATTATTATTATTATTATTATTATTATTATTATTATTATTTGGTTGTTGTATGTTTTCTGGGCTGTATGGCTATGTTCCAGCATTCTCTCCTGACGTTTCGCCCACAACTATGGCAGGCATCCTCAGAGGTTGTGAGGCATATTGGAAAAAAATTAAGCAAGGAAGATTTATATATCTGTGGAAGGTCCAGGGTGGGGGGAATGAATTAACGCCTCCGAACAAAGGATTCCCCCAGGCAGGAAAAAACCAGGACATGAAGCCTGCAAGACCATTAATGCTAATCAAGGTAATTAATTACAACATTCACACTGGCATCTAACAAAGAAGATCCTGGAAAACACACAACAACTCTGTGATTCTGGTCATGAAAGCATTTGACAACACATTATTATTATTATTATTATTATTATTATTATTATTATTGTATGACACAGCAAACAAAATAGGCATGCTGGATTTCGTATCACAAAATCACAAGTCTAACACTTCCCAAGTGTCTAGGACTGTGGGATGTATTTTCGGATGATGCATGCAGATCCCAGTAGGGTGGCCTTTTGCAGTTGGCAGATCGTAATTTTGTTAATGTCTATTGTTTCCAAATGCCGGCTGAGATCTTTTGGCACGGCACCCAATGTGCCGATCACCACCGGGACCACCTGTACTGGTTTTTGAAGTTCAATCTTGAGGTCCTGATAGCGGCTGAGTTTTTCCTGTTGTTTTTCATCAATGCGATTGTCACCTGGAATGGCAACATCAATGATCCAAACCTTTTTCTTTTCTACAACTGTGATGTCTGGTGTGTTGTGTTCCAGAACTTTGTCAGTCTGGATTCAGAAGTCCCACAGTATCTTTGCGTGCTCATTTTCCAATACTTTTGCAGGTTTGTGATCCCACCAGTTCTTTGCTGCTGGCAGGTGGTACTTGAGGCATAAGTTCCAATGAATCATTTGGGCCACATAGTTGTGCCTCTGTTTGTAGTCTGTCTGTGTGATTTTCTTACAGCAGCTGAGGATATGATCAATGGTTTCGTCGGTTTCCTTGCACAGTCTGCATTTTGGGTCATCAGCTGATCTTGGCCTTAATTGCATTTGTTCTGATGGTTTGCTCCTGGGCTGCAAGGATCAGGCCTTCTGTCTCCTTCTTCAGGGTCCCATTCGTGAGCCAGAGCCAGGTCTTCTCCTTATCAGCTTTTCCTTCAATTTTGTCAAGGAACTTTCCATGCAATGTTTTGTTGTGCCAGCTGTCAGATCTAGTTTGTAGTGCGGTTTTCTTGTACTGGTTTTTTGTCTGCTGTGCTTTGAGGAGTTTCTGATTTTTGACTTCAATCAAAGCAGGTTCTTCACTTTGCTTTACATATTCTGCCAGGGCGTGTTCTTCTTCTTTGACTGCTTGTTTTACTTGTAAGAATCCTCTGCCCCCTGATCTTCTAGGCAGATATAGCCGGTCAATATCACTGCGAGGGTGCAGTGAATGATGAATGGTCATGAGTTTTCTTGTTTTTCTGTCCAAATTGTCCAGGTATGGCCCAGGTGTTTATGGCCTTGATGATGTTGCCTCCATTGAGCTTGCTTTTGAGAATTTTTCTGACTCTTTGTGTGTATTCTTTGCTGACCACAGTTTTCACATGTTCATGCTTGATGTTGTCCAGCTGTAATATGCCCAGATATTTATAGGCCTCTGGCTGGTGACACTTTATTGTTTGGCCATTGGGCATATTTATACCATCATTTTCAATGATTTTTCCCTTCTTCAGTGCCATTGTCGAACATTTGTCCAAGCCACACTCCATGCTGATATCAGTGCTAAAAATTCAGACAGTGTTGGTCAGAGACTGGATTTCAGTTTCCGTTTTCCCATACAGCTTCAGGTCATCCATGTACATCAGATGCAAAATTTTGTGAGATTTCTTAGATGTTTGATAGCCAAGGTTTGTTTTTTTGTAAGATTGTTGACAGAGGGATCATGGCAATAATGAAAAGCAGAGGGGACAATGAGTCTCCCTGGAAAATTCCTCTTCTGATGTTGACAAGTCCATAGCTTTCATTTCCAACAAACAGTTCAGTGTTCCAGTGCTCCATCATGTTTTCAATAAAGGGTAATAAATTATTATTATTATTATTATTATTATTATTATTATTATTATTATTATTATTATTATTATTTGAAACACAAGATGAGTCCACAGCAGATACTCTGCTGGCTGTTAAATTGGATCACACGTCGGACACTTACCAAGTGTCTAGGACTATATAATAATACAGTAGAGTCTCACTAATCCAAGCTAAACGGGCCGGCAGAACCTTGGATAAGTGAATATCTTGGATAATAAGGAGGGATTAAGGAAAAGCCTATTCAACATCAAATTAGGTTATGATTTTACAAATTAAGCACCAAAACTTCATGTTATACAACAAATTTGACAGAAAAAGTAGTTCAGTACATAGGAATGTTATGTTGTAATTACTATATTTACGAATTTAGCACCAAAATATCACGATATATTGAAAAAATTGACTACAAAAATGGCTTGGATTATCCAGAGGCTTGGATAAGCGAGGCTTGGATAAGTGAGACTCTACTGTAATAATAATAATAATAATAATAATAATAATAATAATAATAATAAATTTATTAATAATAATCAAGGTGGCTAGTTGGAACATTCACACTTGCCTCAAACAGACAAGAGTTCTTACTCCCACCCACAGATATATAAACCCCACGTGCCTAGTTTCCAACAGGCCTCATTACTTCAGAGGATGCCTGCCATAGATGTGGGTGAAACGTCAGGAGAGAATGCTTCTGCAACATGACCATACAGCCCGGAAAACTCACAGCAAGCCAGGCCATGAAAGCCTTCGACAACACCATTCGTCATTGATGAGCATGTGCTGCTGGATGACGTCCCTCGCAAAAACAAACGTTTGAGCAGTTTAATAAACATTTTCCCATTTTTTAAAATGGGAAAATGATTTAGTGTGGTGCTCCAAGGGGACAGCTTGGCGCTGGTTAGGACTTTTGAGGTAAACATGAACGTAAAGAGGAGGAAGGCAGAAGAGCAGTGAGCCGGGCAAACGTTGGTCACTCTCCACCTGGAAGGGCGGGGGGCCGGCCCTTGCGCATGCGCCTCGGGGCCCAGGGAGGAGCGCGTCTGCGGCTGTCTATGGGCGACAACGGCTGAGGAGCCGGCAATGTCCTCCTCTCCTCCGGCTCCGTCTTCTCCGCTCCCTCCGCCCTTTCCCCGGCAGGAGTCGCTGGCCTCGCCGACGGTGCTCAACCCCTTCGTGCAGGAGGCGCGCCTGGACCCGCAGGCCAAGACCCGGGTAGCCCACCGCGGATGAAGGGGCCGGGAGGGAGGGGAGTTGATTGACAGCTCTCGGAGGAAGGGGGGGGGGGCTAGGAGGGATTGATGGGGTCAGCTCAGGTGAAGCCTGGCTGCAAAGCAGGTGGATGGGGAGGGGGGAAGCTGGGAAGGTGGGCTGAGCTCTCTGTCTGTCTCAGTGGTTCCCAACCTTGAGGCCTCTAGAAATCCCACTCAGTTTACCAGCTGTTTGGAAGTGTGGGAGCTGTAGTCCAAAACACCTGGAGGCCCAAAGTTTGGGAACCACTGGTCTATCTGGATCCAATGGATCATATAGAGAAAACGCTCCATTTCAAGAACACTGCATTGCAATAGCACTGCATTGGCTAAACAATATAATAGAATAGAATATCAGAATTGGAAATGTCTTGTTTAAGAAATAGATTGTGATATAGATATAGATATTATTTATTATTATTTATTTATTAGCAACATTTATATCCTGCCCTTCTCACCCCGAAGGGGACTCAGGGCAGTTTACAAGTACAGCAGAGTCTCAGCCTCACTTATCCAAGCCTCTGGATAATCCAAGCCATTTTTGTAGTCAATGTTTTCAATATATCATGATATTTTCGTGCTGAATTCATAAATACAGTAATTACAACATAACATTACTGCGTATTGAACTGCTTTTTCTGTCAAATTTGTTGTAAAACATGATGTTTTGGTGCGTAATTTGTAAAATCATAACCTAATCTGATGTTTAATAGGCTTTTCCTTAATCCCTCCTTATTATCCAAGATATTCGCTTATCCAAGCTTCTGCTGGCCCGTTTAGCTTGGATAAGTGAGGCTCTACTGTATATATACATACAATATATTATATTATATGACTACAGTAGAGTGTCACTTATCCAACATTCGCTTATCCAACGTTCTGGGTTATCCAATGCATTTTTGTAATCAATCTATATATATAAAAGGGTAATGAAATTTCGGCCTAGGACAAAACAACAAAACCACACATCCCAGAAACACTAAACTTGGCAGCACAACCCCTCATCCATGCCTCTGTCTTCATGCAACAAAAAGAAAAGAAAAATAAAGTCCTAATTAGAGGGAGAGGAATAATTGTTTTTATCCAATTGCTGCCAGTTAGAAGGCTAAGCTCCGCCCACTTGGTCCCCAAGCAACCCACCCAGCCCAGGGGACAGGCAGAGTTAGGCCTCACTTAGGCCTCTTCCACACTGCCTATAAGGTACAGATTATCAGATTTTAACTGGATTATATGGCAGTGTAGACTCAAGGCCCTTCTACAGCTATATAACCCATTTATAATCTCATATTATCTGCTTTGAACTGGATTATCTTGACTCCACACTGCCATATAATCCACTTCAGTGTGCATTTTATCCAGTTGTGTAGAAGGGCCACAGCAACGCGTGGCCAGGCACAGCTAGTTTTCTATACATCGTGATATTTTGGTGCTAAATTCGTAAATACAGTAATTACTATGTACCATTACTGCATATTGAACTACTTTTTCTGCCAAATTTGTTGTATAACATGATGTTTTGGTGCTTAATTTGTAAAATCATAACCTAATTTGATGTTTAACAGGCTTTTCCTTAATCTCTCCTTATTATCCAACATATTCGTTTATCCAATGTTCTTCTGGCCCGTTTATGTTGGATAAGCGAGACTCTACTGTACTTCTTTCAATGTGAAGCATTTCAGCTGCCAGTTTGGTGATGCACAAATATGTATAAATTCTGTGTGTTGTCGAAGGTACCTGATGAACCAACCTGGACACCGCATATTATTTGAGAACATAGAAATATTGGCAGAAGCTGGATGCATATGTATATAACACAATCAATTTCTCCGGCGGAAAGGTAACGGCGCTCTATGCAGTCATGCCGCCCACATGACCTTGGAGGTGTCTGCAGACAACGCCGGCTCTTCGGCTTAGAAATGGAGATGAGCACCAACCCCCAGAGTCAGACACGACTAGACTTAACATCAGGGAAAAAACCTTTACCTACCTCTTATCTATGTATGGCCATCTGTCGGGGGTGCTTTAAATGCAATTTCCTGCTTCTTGGCAGGGGGTTGTACTGGGTAGCCCAGGAGGTCTCTTCCAACTCTATGACTCTATGATTCTATGATATGAATGCAAAAAAAGTGAGCTGAGCTCTCTACTTCCTTAGATGCAATGAATGCAATAGCTCTGCACTGGCTAAACAAATTAGTACAGTATCATATAATATTAAAATTAGAAATTTCTTGTTTAGGAAATGTGTGTGTGTGTATGTGTGTGTGTGTGTGTATATATATATGTCATGGAACCCAGTTACAGGGCTTTGGTAATTCAGCCCTGTAACTGGGAGTCATAACATAAACAATCCCAGGAGCACCTGGCAGAAGAAGATAGAATATGCCTGGGAACTTGGGGCATCAAAAGTTATAAAAATAGTTGTATGTAAACATTGGGTCATTCCTGACTTTTCCAAAGTCATGTGTTCTTCAATAAAGATTGGATTTGAGAGCAGCCATCTCTGATCTGCGTTCAGACTGATCCTTTGAAGTGAGCAGGACAATTAAGTCAGGAATCCAGTTCTCACCCTCCTGCAAATTTGCAGTGAAGTGATAATGAGCAGGGAAGGAGATCAAAGCCATGACGGAGCAAAGGGGCCTCCGCTGGGAGCTCTGCCGTTGGCAGAAGAGACATTGCAAGCCATAGCTTCCTCTACGGGGTACCCCAAGCCGGACGGCGTGACCCAGAGGATTCCCAGAGGGGGAAGAGGCGTTCCGGCGGCGGCAGAAACCAGTTGGGGATCTGGAGGAAGCATGCCGGAGACCGTGGCCCAGCGGTTATCCATCCTGGAAACTCATTTATCCAGGCTGTCGGATACCGTGGGGAGAATAGTGCCAATATTGGAAGAGAATCTCCAAAAAGAGCACATCCGATATGGCGCCGAGAGAGAGCCAAGCAAAGGAGGCGATTGGAGCCAGAGGGGACAGCGAGCTTCAACGCAGAGTCCCGCGGCGGCAAGGGACGAGGGAGACGAGGAGTATTGGCAAGAGCTGGAGTTCCGGGACAGAATGGCGCGCGAAGTGGAGCGCCAGCAAGCTCTGGGAACTCTGAGGCCGCCAACCCCAACAGAGCTCCCAACCCCCCGAATGGGCGTCGGAGTAGAAAGACCACTGGGGCCAGGGATCGGGTCCAGTGGATTAGCTGACGAAGGCGGAGAGGAGCAGGAGATCCAGGAAGAGGAGGAGGATGTGCCGTACGACGGGGAAAGGCGAGATGCGGGGGCTACAGCGAGGCCAGTATGCGGATGGGGGGAAGGGCCGACAGCGGCGGCAGGATTTCGGGAGCCGCGCAGAATGACCACCGGAGTGGGGCGCGGCGTGATCCAAGGAAACCCGATGCAACCCTTCCCCATGCCTCCCAGACAGCATCAACGGGCCGCTGAATGGATGCCAAGAAGGGAAGATCTCAAGCTAGAATACGGAGGGGAATCAGCCGAACTGAACTTTTTTCTAATTAGCATCAGGGGATACATGGAAGACAATGCACACACATTCCCCTCCGAAGCAAGCAGGGTTCGGGCCATCGGCAACACACTAAAGAGAGGAGCGGCCAGCTGGTATGTGCAACTACATGCCAGACAGGACCCATGCCTGAGGTCAGTGCCCCGCTTCCTCGCCGCACTGGAAAACCGGTTCAGAGACCGGCTAGAGCAATTGAGAGCTCGAGACCAGCTTAGAGGAATAAAGCAGAGGGACAAAACGGTGCCCGAGTACGCAGAAGAATTCCTCCACCTCGCGGAAAGGGTACCAGAGTGGTCTGAAGTGACCAAAGTGGAATTATTTAAAGAGGGACTACGCCCCGAAATTTTCAGCTGGGCAGCGCACAGAGATGACCCCGAAACGCTCCAGGGATGGATTCAACTAGCGGGGCGCGTTGAATCCACCCTGGCCCAAGTAAAGCGCTTCAGGAGCAGCGGCGGCCAGCAAAGACCGGTGGCGAGAGGTCGAGGAGAAACGAGGAAGCAGGAAAGACCCGGAGGGAGGCCGGGGATTCCCTCCAGAGGAGACGACAACAAACCTAAACCGGGATGCTTTGTATGTGGGAAGACGGGCCATCGAGCAGCAGAATGCTGGGCACGGAAGGGGGAGCCGCCAAAACCCTCAAAGCCCAAGCCAGCAACCGGGAGGCGTGCGGAGGAGGAGGTGCAAGCCCCAGAATCTCCAGAAAAATTGGTGAGTCGGGACAAACGCATGATAGTAGTGCCAATCTGCCTATCGGGGCTAGAGAATCGGGCCACCTGCAAGGCATTTGTGGATTGTGGTTGTTCCAGGAATATTATAACTCCAGAGTTAGCAGGAGCATTGAAATGCCAGCAGATGGCGCTTGACTCCCCAATTGCGTTTTCGCAGCTAGACGGATCAGTGGCTACTGGGGAAGTATCTACAAAGGAAATACGGGAGGTCCCATGTAAAATAGGCAAATGGGAAGGAAGAATATCCTTTGTGATAGCCCCTATTGCCACATACCACGTAATATTAGGGATACCATGGCTCGAACAGGCTAATCCCGAAGTAGATTGGAGAGGAAAGAGCCTAGCATTTAAAGAACAGCAGACGCAATGGGAGATAAGCAAGATTGCAGAAGAGGAGGACGAGGGAGATGAAGAAGGTGAAATAGACCCACTGCTATTGCCACCTGAATACAGAGACTTTGTGGATGTGTTCAATCAGAAAGAGGCAAGTAAATTACCTCCCAAAAGGAATATAGAAGTAGAAATTGAAATAACCCCCGGAGCAAACTTACCAAAACCAAAAGTGTATCCCATGTCTGTGCAGGAGAAGGAGGAATTGAGGAAATACATTGATAAAAACCTGGCGCGGGGCTTCATTAAGCCATCCAATTCTCCTCTCGGGGCCCCAGTGTTATTCAGGAGAAAGAAAGACAACTCCCTAAGATTGTGCATTGATTATCGAAATTTAAATGCAATTACTAAGGACAATAAATACCCTATGCCATTAGTAAAGGATTTAATTACCGTATTGAAAAAAGGGAGCATATTTACTAAACTTGATTTAATTGAAGCATATCATAAATTAAGGATCAAACCGGAAGATACTTGGAAAACTGCATTTTCCTGCGCATTCGGCCATTTTGAATATAAAATTTTACCTTTCGGTTTAAAAAATGGAGGCGGGTGCTTTATGCAGCTTATAAATGAAATACTGCACCCATTGTTGTACAGAGGGGTATTCATATTTCTTGATGATATCTTGATTGTGACTGAAGATAAGGAAAAGCACGTGAAATTGGTCCGGGAAGTTTTGCAGAGACTAAGAGAAGCAAAGCTGTACGCAAAACTGTCCAAATGTGAATTTAATAAAACTCAAATTGACTTTCTGGGGTATCGGATATCTCCAGAAGGGTTAGCTATGGATCCAGCTAAAGTATCAGATGTAAAAGAATGGGGAGTGCCTCAAACAAGGAGGCAATTGCAATCGTTTCTGGGGTTTGCAAATTTTTATAGATCCTTCATAAAAGGCTTCGCGCAAATAACTGCACCCCTTACTGAACTTTTAAAAACAAAAGGGAAAGGAGAGACAGCAAAAGTAAAAGCTCCTGGCGCCAAACTAAGTTGGACGCCAGAATGCCAAAAGGCATTTGAAACCCTAAAAGAATGCTTCACAGAAGGACCCATTCTAAAACACCCCGATATCAGGAGCCCTTTCATAATCCATTGCGATGCCTCAGACTGTGCGTATGGGGCAGTACTATTGCAAAAGGATCAAAATGGGAACTTAAAGCCCTGTGGATATTTGTCCCGGAAGTTCAGCGAAACTGAAAAATGTTGGCCGATATGGGAAAAAGAGGCACTAGCCATATTAAAAGCCTTAGAATGCTGGCGACACTTTCTCGAAGGAAGCGGAATCCCATTTGAAATTTGGTCTGACCATAAGAACCTCCAGTATTTAAAGTCCCCTCGAAAATTGTCCCCCAAACAGATTAGATGGGCACAATACTTCAGCAGGTTCGATTTCCAATTAAAGTTTTTTCAGGGGAAGCAGAATGTCTTGGCAGATGCTCTTTCACGCATGCCTCAACACGAAGGAATACCCACAGCAAAAGAGGGAACAATATTCTCTGACAAACAATGGGGTTTAGCTGTCAGAACAAGAGCACAAACCCAAAAGGAGAACACTGCTATGGTTGAACTCGACGGAAAAGATAATTGGGGAAACGAGCTGAAACAGTCTTATGAAGGAGACCAGTGGATCGCATCCAATGCAGAACAGGGGGAGCAGAAGGGGGGATTTTGGTTTGTGAACAAGAAACTGTATATCCCAGCAACATTAAGGATCAAGATTTTGCATCGTTTTCACAACAACCAGAGCGCTGGTCATACAGGAATTACAAAAACAACAAAAGCAATAGCAAAACATTGCTGGTGGCCAGGGATGAGGAAGGACATAAAAAATTATGTTGTTCAATGTGATGATTGTGCCAGAAATAAATCGAGAGGAGGGAAGCCAATGGGATTATTACAAACAGTAGCAGAACCTACCAGACCTTGGGAATGTGTAGCTATGGACTTTGTGGGGGAACTACCGGTTAGCAAAGGACATCGTTATATTTGGACAGTATTGGACCTGTTTTCTAAACAGGCCCACTTTATAGCACTGACGAAACTACCATCAGCCGAGAAACTAGCTGAATTGTACATAAACCACATTTACAAACTGCATGGATGTCCCAGTAGAGTGGTCAGTGACAGAGGAGTACAATTCACAGCAAAATTTTGGGAAAAATTCCTGGAAATGCTAGGAGCAGAAAGGAGTTTAAGTTCTGCTTTTCACCCCATGACAAATGGGGCGGTAGAACGTACTCAGCAGACACTTGGGCAGTTCCTTCGAATGTACTCTAACATGAGACAAAATGACTGGTCTCGGTGGTTGGCTTTTGCAGAACTAGCTTTTAATTCGACTATACATTCAGCAACAAATAAAACCCCCTTTGAAGTAGTTTACGGGTATGAAATACAGCCTCTGCCCCAGCTGCCGAGATGGACAGAGAATGAGGGAACAGAGGCAGGGAAATGGAAAGCGCAAATGATGGAATGCTGGAGTCAAGTGACTGCATCCTTAAAAGAAGCACATAAAAAGTATAAAGTATTCGCAGACAGAAAGAGGGTGGAAGGTGATAAATTGGAGAAAGGAGATTTAGTGTGGCTAAGTACCCAAAACATCAAACTGGGGCTACCTTCGAAAAAATTGGGCCCTAAATATATTGGACCATTTAGAATACAGGGTGTTATCAACGAGGTGACTTTCCAGTTGGCATTGCCAAAAAGTTTAGGGAAAATACACCCTGTATTCCATCGTAGCTTACTGAAAAAATATATGGGTACTTTGGACAAAATGGACACATAGAATTATTGTTTTGTTTCAGGCTTGTGATGAAAGAAGAACCGAAGAGGAGGACGAAGAAAAGGAGGGCACCATGTCATGGAACCCAGTTACAGGGCTTTGGTAATTCAGCCCTGTAACTGGGAGTCATAACATAAACAATCCCAGGAGCACCTGGCAGAAGAAGATAGAATATGCCTGGGAACTTGGGGCATCAAAAGTTATAAAAATAGTTGTATGTAAACATTGGGTCATTCCTGACTTTTCCAAAGTCATGTGTTCTTCAATAAAGATTGGATTTGAGAGCAGCCATCTCTGATCTGCGTTCAGACTGATCCTTTGAAGTGAGCAGGACATATATATATATATATATATATGATTGATGATATAAATTGTCACAATAACACTGCATTTCCTATACAATTGATATGTGTGTATACACACACACACACACAAAGGGAGCGGTCGAAATTAGAAATTTCTTGATTGGAAAATGGAATATTTTATATGTGTGTAACAATAAAACTGCATTTTCTATACAATTAATGCATAATATAATATAACATAATACAATATTTGGATACAGTGGGTACATATGTATACACACACATACACATACATATATAGAAAGGGGTTGAAATTAGAAGTTTGTTATTTAGGAAATTGAATGGTATATATATATGATTGATATACGATGTAACGGAGCCCCTGGTGGCACAGCGGATTAAACTGCTGAGCTGCTGGACTTGAGGACCGAAAGGTCACAAGTTTGAATCCGGGGAACGGGGTGAGCGTCCGCTGTTAGCCCCAGGTTCTGCCAACCTAGCAGTTCGAAAACATGCAAATGTGAATAGATCGATAAGTACCAATTCTGCGGGAAGGTAACGGCACTCCATGCAGTCATGGCGGCCACATGACCTTGGAGGTGTCTACGGACAACGCCGGCTCTTTGGCTTAGAAATGGAGATGAGCACCAACCCCCAGAGTCAAACACGACTAGACTTAATGTCAGGGGAAAACCTTTACCTTTACTATACGATGTAACACTTGCTAAACAACAAACTTGTAATTGTAATCTATATAGAGATATAGATACAAATAGTGAATATAAGTAGAAAGATAGATAAAATTGATACAATTTGTGTATACAGATAGAGGAGAACTGAAAGGCTGTTGTGGCTCAGCAAATGCAGTGAGTGTGTTGTTCTCTCTCTCTATAGGTATGTCTTCAGTAACAATCACATTGCATTTGCTAAAAATGACCATCACTTTCTAATTTACAGCTGGTTTAAAGGATGCCAATTTAGACCCTTCTATACTGCCCTATAATCCAGATTATCAAAACAGATATAGTGTTCCCTCACTTAGCGCTGGGGTTAGGTTCCAGGACCACCCGCAATAAGTGAAAATCCACAAAGTAGGGATGCTTTATTTATTTTAATATTTATACATTATTTTAGTAGTTATACACTATTTTAAGTCTTTATCAACCAATCTTGTGTTGATAAATCACCTCCTTCTCCTATTGCCGCTTGGGCTCCTTTTCTCTCCCTTTGGCTTCTCCTTCCTCCCTTCCTCCCTTCCTTAGGCTGTAAAATGTAATTTGTATGATTTATAATAGTCTTTTAGAGTTTATTTAAAAACAGCGAAACAGCAAATCCGCAAAAAGTGAACCGCGAAGTAGTGAGGGAACACTGTAATCTACATTGTCTGCTTTGACCTGGATTAGATGAGTCTACACTGCCATATAATCCAGTGCAATGCAGATAATCTGGATTTTATATGGCAGTGTAGATCCAGCCTTAAACTCCCTGTGTGTGGTGTGTTGTTAATCATCCCTGCCATCCAAAAGGAGAGAGGTCTGTGTGTGCATTGCAAGCTGCATTTGCGAGAACAAAATGGTCTTGTTTAAAGCAGAGTTTGCGATTGCAGACAACAGTCTCCTATCTGTTGTGCTTTGGATGCCTAAACAACAATAAAAGTGAAGTAAACACCCAGCCTTCCTCCCTGGAAAGAATCTATACATTGGTGACACATTTATGGGGCCAAGCAAAACTGCAACGTGAGGTGACTCCCAACAAAAGTATCACTGTTTGGGTGGATTTTGGGATGTGTTTTGCAGTCTTGGCAACGCAACAAATGCTTGGATATGTTTTCTAGAAAGAGCCTGGCTTTTCTCACAGCCAGAGTCAGGCAAGGCGTTTTGTGCTGTTATGTTAGCATACTTTCAACCTGTTGCTCATATTTCCAAGTCAAATAAGGAATATTGTATCCCAAGAGGATGTTCATTTGAAGGGGGTGCCCTTGAAACCTTTGCACCCTTTGCTTTATCTCTTTCTGCTTTGCATCGGGAACGTTAAGGGATTTGGATCTCAGAACACCGACTCTGCAATGGGATCCAGGCCACACTTTAGAATGAATAGAGTTTGGCACCACCCAGTGCTAGGAAATCCTGGGATTTGTAGTATGTCAAGGAGCCCCAGTGGTGAAGTGTGTTAAAGCACTGAGCTGCTGAACTTGCAGACTGAAAGGTCCCAGGTTCAAATCCCGGGAGCGGAGTGAGCGCCAGCTGTTAGCTCCAGCTTCTGCCAACCTAGCAGTTCGAAAACATACAAATGTGAGTAGATCAATAGGTACCGCTCCAGCAGGAAGGTAACGGCGGTCCATGCAGTCATGCCGGCCACATGACCTTGGAGGTGTCTACGGACAAAGCCGGCTCTTCGGCTTAGAAATGGAGATGAACAGCAACCCCCAAAGTCAGACATGACTGGACTTAACATCAGGGAAAACCTTTACCTTTACCTTTAAGGTCAACTCATTAACTTTCTCTCGCTGAATCCACCCTGAGACCCCTTGGGGAGATAGGGCGGAATACAAATAAAGTTGTTGTTGTTATTATTATTATTATTATTATTATTATTATTATTATTATTAATCTCGTGCCTCCCCAAACTACAACCCCCAGGGCTCCAGAGTTCACCAAGCTACAAGCAAGACACTGATCTCAATGAGATCTTATCGCCAACCTTGTGACTTGCAAACGCACTGTTAACTTCCCTTTCTAGAATGGTCTGTATTGCATTTACAGGACATTGCGAGTCTCAGTGCTGCAATGGATGTGTGATTGCATTATTTTGGTTTTTTTTAATGGCTAACAATGGAAACCAGACTCCTTTTCTGTGGTGCAGATTGTTAAAACCAACAGTTTTTTATTCTCTGTTTGTATAGGAAGTGGAAGGCTGGATCGTGTGTTGCGGTGGGCTTGGATTTTAGTCTTGCTTTGTGGATTTAGTCTCCAGAATGAAACAGATGTTCAATATTTGGAGGCTTCTAATCTCTATAGGACAGGATTTCCTGCCTTGGTGCAAAGCTGTTGGGAGCTTGGTTCTCAATTGTTCAATTGGTTCTGTAATTTATTTATTTATTTTAGAATCGGTGTGTCCCCTGCTCTTCTTGTGTGTCTTTAAAGCTGTTTCCAAAAGCAGCAGCAATATAGCAGGGTAACATTCTAGTAGGGTAACATTGAGAGACTCGGCTTGTTTTAATAGATTCAGCACAATTTCAGAAACCAGGTTTCGAATCCCTGTTTGGCTACGGAAACCCATTGAGTGACTTTGGCAAGTCACACATTCTCAGCCTCAGAGGAAGGCAAATGAATAAATCTTCAGGAAAAACCATGAAGTTCACCATAGAATTGCCTTGGGTTGGGAACGACTAGGTCTGGATCTACACTGCCATATGATCCAGTTTCAGAATGCATGGAACTGGATCATATGAGTCTAGACTGCCATAAAGTGCAGTTCAATGCAGTTAATCCTCATTCTGAAACTGGATTATATGCCAGTGTCAATCCAGCTACAGTTAGGTCTCCTGAAACAGAAGTCTTCCAAAGATCACCTGATAGATCTCAGTTTCTCTTTTGCCCATCTCAGCCTAAGGACTATTAGATCTCACGACCCGTCCCTGAGTCTCAAGACCCACACCCTTATCTTCAATGTGGATATTCACAGTTTATTTTTTCCTCATTTGTTAGACTTGGTGTCATTTTTATTAGGAGGGCCAGCTCTGTTCAAGAGGGATGGATGCTTTATGGACCCAGCTTCATGATCTCACCAGGAATGGCTCTTGTAACCAAAGCACATTCTACACTGCCCTATATCCCAGGATCTGATCCCAGGTTATCTTTTTGAAACTGGATTATATGAGGCTCCACTGTCAGATAATCTGGATTAAGAAAATAATCTGAGATCAGATCCTGAAATATAGGGGCAGTGTTGAAGGGGCTCAAATTGTCTTCCTTTGACATGACATCCCAAGTTCTCAGGTTTTGGTCCTGAAATATCAATGTCTTGGTTTTAGACCTCAAACCTAAATTGTTTGAAATCCCAATTTCAAGGGAAAGTTAATTATGTTGGACTTGCTTTTTCAGAGAAGACACCATCTTCCAGGCTGGCCAAAGACATTTCATTTCCTGATGTGAAGGACAAGTTGGCTTCTCTATCCCATGTAGAGAAACCAACAGGCCAAGTCTTGCAATAGGATATACATAGTATGGCATTGTGTAGTCATAGAGCAGTGTGTTGTCAAAGGCTTTCATGGTCGGGATCACAGGGTTGTTGTATGTTTTCTGGGCTGTATGGCCATGTTCTAGAAGTATTCTCTCCTGAACGTTTCATCCACACTTATGGCAGGCATCCTCAGAGGTTGTGAGTATCACAACCTCTGAGGATGCCTGCCATAGATGTGGGCGAAACGTCAGGAGAAAATACTTCCAGAACATGGCCATACAGCCTGGAAAACATACAACAACCCCATAGAGCAGTGGTTCTCAACCTGTGGGTCCCCAAATATTTTGGCTTTCAACTCCCAGAAATCCTAACAGCTGGTAAACTGGCTGGATTTCTGGTAGTTGTAGGCCAAAACATCTGGGGCCCCACAGGTTGAGAACCACTGTCTTAGAGAGAGTAATCTAGCCATTGTCAACAGACATTTTACTGCCTCGCATGTTACCTTGGGTATATTTAACCTGCTGATTCCAAAAATGGCACCAGTTTTTCCCTATCACCTCTAGATTTTTTAGATACAGCACCAATTTTCATCTTCTCATCCATAGAAAATCATGATAACCATATCTAAGAAACTAGAGCTGATGCAGTCTATCCAAGGCATTTTTTAAATCCAGCACCCCAAATAACTCTAGGGCCAGCTAACACCTCCCAACAAAGGATTCCCCCAGGCAAGAAGCAATCAGGCTTTGAAATTACAAGGCTAATGGAGGAGGCCAGTTGCAACCTTTGCACTTGCCTTAAACAGACAGGAGTTCTTTCTCCCACCCTGGACATTCCACAGATATATAAACCCCGCTTGCAAAGTGTTCCAAGAGACCTCACAATCTGTGAGGATGCCTGCCATAGATGTGGGTGAAACATCAGGAGAGAATGCTTCCAGAACATGGACATATAGCTCAAAAAACTCACAGCAACCCAACTCTAGGAACAGTTCTATAAGCCAAGACACCAATAAATATTTTTGCTGGGCTGTGTATTTAACTTTAGTGTTTTTCTTAATTAAAGTTATCTTTTATATGAAAGAGAACAACATATTAGAACATATCATGCGACTGCTGTTACGGGTGTTCCTGGTACTGACTGGTTCAACGAGCAGTGTTTCCTGATATTTTTTTAAATAATGATAATGATAATAATAAAACTTTATTTAGGTTCCACCCTATCTCCAAATATAAAAGGCAAACATTCAGTACTCGAACATAACAACAGTACACCCGTAATAACAAAAATTGACAACCCAACATATACGAGTAAAACTAATTATGACTTAACAGCTAAAATTAAAAAGCAGCCTTTGGCTTTTAGCCAAGCCTAATAGTCTTGCGTTACCTTTATGGCTCCAAGCATACTATATTTTGTCACAGAGCAAGAATAACCTGTGACTCCAAGGAGGCAAATAAATATTTGTTGTTCCTAGTTGTGCATTTCTGGTTCTGCCCTACTCTGAACTCATTAGAAACTTTATACCATTCTTTGTAAAAAAATATATATATTTGGTAGAAAATAATTAGTCTTAACTGACTTTTTAAAAGGAGTCCCTGATAGCACAGTGGGTTAAACTGCTGAGCTGCTGAACTTGCTGACCAAACCGTTGGCAGTTCAAATCCGGGGAGCAGAGTGAGCACCTGATGTTAGCCCCAGCTTCTGCCAACCTAGCAGTTTGAAAACATGCAAATGTGAGTAGATCAATAGGTACTGCTCCAGCAGGAAGGTAACAGCACTCCATGCAGTCATGTTGGCTACAAGACCTTGGAGGTGTCTACGGACGACTCTGGCTCTTCGGCTTAGAAACAGAGATGAGCACCAACCCCCAGAATTGGACACGACTAGACTTAATGTCAGGGGAAAACTTTACCTTAACTTTTTAAAAAGACAAAACTCTTAGGTGCAAAATGCATACCTTCCAATATTTCACAAATGGAAACCTGGACAGCAGTATCAAAGTGTGGTCAAGACAGCAAAGGAAAAACACATTAAAAACCCTGTATATTTGGATAGTACAGGGTTCTTGGTGTTTGTTGCGGCCGGATTTTTTGCATGCCTTTCGAGGATTTCTGGATAGTCCTGGGTCAAAGCATGCCTGAATTGCACCAAAATGTAAGAAAAAATAAGAACTGGGAGACTTTAGGGAACTGGTAGTTGAGGTTTAGATGCCATGAAAGGGTGCATGAGTCCTGTCGGCTCAATTTGCCTACTTTATTTGAGGAAACAGAGCCCGAGGCTGCAGTTGTCCTTGCTGCAAGAGAGGTCCAGACTTGCTCCAAAAGCATGTTGACGAAGGACAGAACTCAGGTCAAACAAAGAAGGAAGTTGCTGTTCCTGTTCCAAAAGTCTGCGGCTTGCTCTCGCTAAACTTTGCAAAGAGTTTTGTGCCGAGAGGAAATGCATGTTGCTTACTGAGAAAGAAGACCTCAAGGTGGTGGTCACCTCCATCCTTTCGCCTCTGTAGAGACTTTGTTTGCCTCCTGTGTTTGAAGCTTGTTTTATGGGTAACCACTGGATTTTGTGTTTACAAACCATAGAGGAAGGAAATTTTGCAACTTCCCCAGTGAGTGCTTTTTGTTCCATGCACATCAGAATTAGGAACGTCATTTTTGGAGATGGGAAGCTATTGCTTTAATTGCCAGTTACAAGGGCAATGTGGTGGAGAGGTTTGAGCATTGGACTATGAGCCAAGGTTTGAATTTCCCATCATCCATGGAAATCCATTGGTTGACCTAGGGCATGTCACTTTCTCTCAGCCTCAGAGGAGAGGCAACCCCCTTCTGAACAAATCTTGCCACGAAAACCCCATGATAGGTTTGCCTTGGGGTCATCAATCGTCATAAATCAGAAATGGTTCGAAGGCATACAACAGCAAGAACAATTCAAATGAAGTTACACCTCGGAAGTTACTAATTGGTGTGTTATGTGATCTGGCGTCTAAGTAGAGTCCCAGCTTGCCTCACCTCTGTGTGATCATGCCCTTCGGCACCACTTTGAAAGTTTGGCAGTTTTTCCCCAGCTTTCCAAGAAACATTCACTGCTACTTCTAAACGCAGGTGGATTTAGCAGCCAAGCTTTGCTGTCTCTCTCATGGCTTTGATAGAGCCCAGGAAACATAATTCAGGAGACTGTTTCCTAGCCCTCGGTGACGCAGTGTGTTAAAGCATTGAGCTGCTGAATTTCCAGACCAAAAGGTCCCATGTTCGAATCCGGGGAGCAGAGTGAGCACCGCTGTTAGCCCCAGCTTCTACCAACCTAGTAGTTCGAAAACATGCAAATGTGAGTAGATCAATAGGTACCCTCCGGTGGGAAGGTAACGGCTCTCCATGCAGTCATGCCGACCACATGACACGACTGGACTTAATGTCAGGGGAAAACCTTTACCTTTACTTTCCACTATAGCTCCCAGTATCTTCAAGCCAACTGCATCACTTTTTTTATCGTGTCAGAAGCGACTTGAGAAGATACTGCAAGTCACTTCTGGTGTGAGAGAATTGGCTGTCTACAGAAACGTTGCCTAGGGTACATTTGGATATGTTAGCTAGGATGCTTCTCTCATGTCCCCGCAAGCTAGAGCTGACAGATGGGAGCTAACCCCTCTCTAGCGGATTCAAACTGGCAACCTTCAGGTCAGCAACCCAACCTTCAGGTCAGCAGGTCAGCTAGCACAAGGATTTAACTCATTGCACCACAATTGCATCACTGACATCACTCATTGAGGGATTTGGTGAAATATAATCCAGAAAACTAACTTCTTCCAGGACTACTTTAAATTTTCGGTTGCAGATCCTTCAGTCTTCTCCCACTGCCATCATTTTGTTTCATTTTGCATGACACTCTGGCCTAATTTTGCATCAGGTCCCCCAAAAAAGCAGCCTCGTGAAATAAAACAAAGCGGAGACTCAGGCTGAATCTACACTGCCATATAATCCAGATTATCAAGCATATAATCCAAATTATTTTTGAACTGGATATGAGTCTACACTGCAATGTAGACTTCAAAATTCATTAGTTGGGCATGCTTTTAAATTAGAAATGTTTATGGGTCCTCAATTCAATATGTAGCCTGATTCAGTAATTCACATTTAGACCTGATTTGGTCTATATCAGTGGGGGATGTAATATTTGGAATCAATGATAACGAAGCTTTGGTCATCCACTTATAGTTGAATTTTGGCTGACTCTACACTGTAGGATTAATGCAACTACTAGGGCTGAATTCTTTGGAATGTTATTTGTAGTTCGGTGTGCCACCACCAAACCTTGGCAGGGAAGGCCAAAGGCCTTGTGAAACCACAATTCTCATGATGCCATAACTTTGAACTATGGCAGTTAAAGTGGCGTCAAACAGCACTCATTCCACTTTGTAGACACACCCAGGAATTCCTATTAGCACTAGCCGACATTGTTTTTATGTGCCGCCATGTCGTTTCCAAGTTGTGATTGACACTGAAGGCAAAGGAGCAAAATGGATGCAGGAGAGAGAAACTGGGACATTTTGAAAGCAGTTGGAATGGTAGGGAACTATAGTAGAGTCTCACTTATCCAACATAAACGGGCCTGCAGAAATTGGATAAGCGAATATGTTGGATAATAAGGAGAGATTAAGGAGAAGCCTATTAAACACCAAATTAGGTTATGATTTTACAAATTAAGCACCAAAACATCATGTTATGCAACATATTTGACAGAAAAAGTAGTTCAGTATGCAGTAATGCTACGTAGTAATTACTGTATTTAAGAATTTAGCACCAAAATATCACGATGTATTGAAAACATTGACTACAAAAATGCATTGGATAATCCAGAACGTTGGATAAGCGAATGTTGGATAAGTGAGACTCTACTTTAGTTAGGATTGTTGCTGTTGAATTAGAAAGGCTTGGAGACTGCTAAATGATTAAGAAAGTGGTTTTCATCGTCTAGATGTTTTTGGACTTTAAATTCCAAAATCCCCAATTGGGTGAGGCTTCTAAGTAATGAACTCAATAACCTCTGGAAGATTGAAAGATAAGAACCATGAATGAAAAGAAAGTGTCGTCCTTATTCCGTGGCATTTGTATTTGAAACATGACATTAAATCAGGTGACTTGTTGACATTGTCTCTTTTTTTGCCTCTTAGGCTATCCTCTTTGGCCTTATTCTGGTCCCATTGCGGCTCATCTGCATGTTTCTCATTTTGGCAATGGCTTGGCCCTTTGCATTGCTGGCAACTTTCGGTGCTCCGGAGAAGGGGACGATGCCACTTCAGGGATGGAAAAGGTAACATTATGCCTTCACGTAACTGATTTCTCATTTGATATACCCAGCCTTCTTGATCTGCCTTCTAGGTTTGCTCAGATATCCATGTTCCTTTCCCCATGACGTTGAACCCATCCACTCTACACAGCCATAGTGTTATGAATCCTATGCCGCAGTAGCATCCTATGGGATCTTAGAGCATAGTTGTCTTTTTGTTGGGTGCCTTCAAACCATTTCCAGCATATGGTGACCATTGTCAGAGATTGCAATGTCTCGCCAAAGGCTATATTACCAGCAGTAACAGCATTACGCTGAAATATGCAGGTATTTCGGATTCCATCCTCACCCATCCCTAGAATGTTGCTCTAGAAAACCCTAGAGGCCCAAACTGAATTTAACCCTATAGTATTGAAGGTGGCTGTTTTATGTGTTATTTTCAGAAGCCTTTTCTTGGTTATAGCCCACTTTCCACATTCACTAGAGTTAGGGACACAAGACCACCACGATAGTGAAAACCACCAAAATACTTTATTGTCGAAGGCTTTCATGGCTGGAATCACTGGGTTGTTGTGAGTTTTTCAAGCTGTATGGCCATGTTCCAAAAGCATTATCTCCTGACGTTTCACCCACATCTATGGCAGGAATCCTCAGAGGTTGTGAGGTATTATTTATTTTATTTACAATATTTATATTCCGACTCAGGGCGGATCACAATTTACATATACAGTAGAGTCTCACTTATCCAAGCTAAACGGGCCGGTAGCAGCTTGGATAAGCAAATAACTTGGATGATAAGGAGGGATTAAGGAAAAGTCTATTAAACATCAAATTAGGTTATGATTTTACAAATTAAGCACCAAAACTTCATGTTATACAACAAATTTGACAGAAAAAGTAGTTCAATACGCAATCATGTTATGTTGTAATTATTGTATTTACGAATTTAGCACCAAAATATCACGATATATTGAAAACATTGACTACAAAAATAGCTTGGATTATCCAGAGGCTTGGATAAGCGAGGCTTGGATAAGTGAGACTCTACTGTACATGGCAAAAATTCAGTGACATAAACATACAGACAGAGACAAAGACACAGAGACAATTTCACTTTTTCCAGTTTCCGGCTTCATGAGAGTATGCTCAATTCCGGCCACAGGGGGAGCTGCTGCTTTACCATCCACTGTGACACCGAGTCCTTGATGGAATACTTCCTCATTCTTCCACATGTTGCTGGACAATTTTTTATGGTGTCATAAACTAGTTAGATTAGCCTCCCCGCATAAGCAGTACCCAAATTTCCTACTTGATAGATGAAACTATCTTTCAGGTTGCTTAGGTCAACAATGAGCTAGGCTATTTTTAATGGTCAGGCGCTCAGTCCAACCTGGGCTGGCTTCGAACTCATGACCTTTCAGTCAGTAGTGATTTATTGCAGCTGGCTACTAACTAGCTGCACCACAGCTAGGCCCTCTGAGGATGCCTGCCATAGATGTGGGCGAAATGTCAGGAGATAATGCTTCTGGAGCATGGCCATACAGCTCGAAAAACTCACCGCAACCCACCAAAATACCCATACCAAGCAGCTCACTTTGGCTTCCATTATCCTCCACTATGGTTGACCTCCAAGCTTGGAAATATTGAAACAGGATTCCAAAAAGCATATCTTGGTATATAAGGGACGTCATGCTTGTACACCATTGCATATAATGAGACAAGCTTGTATAGATGTTGGTCTCCAACAAGAGGATCTTAGAGTCAAAACCCGATGAATATCAAGGGTTCATTACACTTTCTGAAGTTTCAACCATCCATCATAAATGCCTTCCCTGTGTATGATGGATCTGGAACTACGTGAGATGTGATATGCCTTCTGGTGTTGCTGGAAATGAGCGTAGTTGTATTTATTTGGTTTGTTTCTTTTCTATGCCAAGGAAAGTCTCCTATTCCGCCCTCATCTTTCTTGGCCACGTCCTCTTCTTTGTGATGGGCTTCTGGGTCAAAGTGAAGGGCAAAGTCGCCCGTCCCGAAGAGGCGCCAATTTTTGCAGTCGCCCCTCATTCAAGCTTCTTCGATGGCATCGTGTGTATCGTGGCCGGTTTGCCGTCAACGGTGTCGAGGCAAGAAAACCTTATGGCACCCTTTGTTGGTAGTGAGTACCTTTGAATATCTCAATGGAGGACAGCTGATGAGACTAGGGAGACATCTGCACAGTAGAATGAATGCAGTTTGACTCCACTTTCCCTGCCATGGAATCATGGGAGTTGTAGGTGATGAGGCACCAGCAGAAAAGGCCAAATACCTTGCAAAACCACACCTTGCATGATTCCTTGGCATTGACCACTGGCAATTAAAGTGGTATCAATCTGCATTCCTTCTACAGCGGTGGTTCTCAAAGTGTGCTCCATGGAGCCCCTGGATCTCCACAAAGCATACTAAGGAGCTCCACAGTTCCCCTCTTCCTCCCCTTCCAAGCTTTCCCTCCTCTTTTATTCAATTACTGAAAACACACTGCATCAAAAAGGTTTCCCATGCCTGATATGTATATATTAAATATAATAATAATATTAAATATAATAATAATAATAATAATAATAATAATAATAATAATAATAATTAGGCCCGGGCTGTGGTGCAGGCTGGTGAGCAGCCAGCTGCAGCCAGCTGCAATAAATCACTCTGACCAAGAGTTCATGAGTTCGAGTTCCGCTCAGAGCCTGCGTTTGTCTGTCTTTATTCTATGTTAAGGCATTGAAAGTTTGCCTTATATGTGTAATGTGATCCGCCCTGAGTCCCCTTCGGGGTGAGAAGGGCGGAATATAAATACTGTAAATAAATAAATAAATAAATATACTTTATATTCCGCTCTATCTCTTAGAGTGGCTTACAGGTACATATATGGCAAACATTCAGTGCCATTATACATTATACAATTGACAGAGACAGACAGTACATAAACAGAGCCAAGACTTCCCTCTTTTCATCTCTGGATGTACTCAACCCGGCCATGGGGAGGTGCTGTTGTTTCATATTCCACGCCAAGGAGCCTATTGTCCATGCACACCTTTCCTAGTCAGATTTTTGCTGAGTGTTTTTCAGTAAGCCTTTTACCTCCCCACCAAAGCAGTACCTATTTATCTACTTACATTGTTGTTTTCAAACTGCTAGGTGAGCAGAAGTTGGGCTGACAGCGGGAGCGCATCCCAACCCGGGCTTTGAACACTGCCAAACTTTGAGTTGGCAGGATCTTGTATAGCTGGTGGTTTAACCCACTGTGCTAGCCTGGCCCTATATACCCTGTTTCCCCTAAAATAAGACATCCCCAGAAAATAAGACCTAGTAGAGGTTTTGCTGAATTGCTAAATATAAGGCCTCCCCCGAAAGTAAGACCTAGCAAAGGTTTTGTTTGGAAGCATGCCCACCGAACACAACACCAAAGCATGCAGGATCGGTAAATTTACGTACCATAAAGTGTTGTACATGGAAATATTGGTAGTAACACGAAATTGTTGATAGGATTCACAGTTTTCTGGTTATGCTGGTTTATGATGGCAACTACTGTACAGTATATAAAAAATGTTCATTTTTTTGTTCAACAATAAATGTGAATTTTTCTTCATGGAAAAATAAGACATCCCCTGAAAATAAGACCTAAAACATCTTTTGGAGCAAAAATTAATATAAGGCACTGTCTTATTTTCGGGGAAACACGGTATTATAACTAGCTGTGCCTGGCCACGCGTTGCTGTGGCTTTGTCTGGTGGCGTTGGTGAAAACTTGTTGAGGTAGTGGTGGTATTGAATGTCTGTTGTATGGTTGTCTTTATGTTTAGTATGCATTTGGGTGTTTGTGTACTGTGAAAGTGGTGACGGTAGAGGGGGTCTATGTGCCTGTGCAGCATTGTATAGTATTTATACGTTGTGTGGAAGGGCCTTGAGTGTACACTGCCATATAATCCAGTTAAAATCTGATAATCTGTATCTTATAGGCAGTGTGGAAGAGGCCTTGAGGCCTAACTGTGCCTGTCCCCTGGGCTGAGTAGGTTGCTAGGAGACCAAGTGGGCAGAGCTTAGCCTTCTAACTGGCAGCAATTGGATAAAAACAATTATTCCTCTCCCTCTAATTAGGACTTTATTTTTCTTTTCTTTTTGTTGTATGAACGTAGAGGCATGGATGAGGGGTTGTGCTGCCAAGTTTAGTGTTTCTGGGATGTGTGGTTTTGTTGTTTTGTCCTAGGCCGAAATTTCATTATCCTTCTATATATATAGACTAGCTGTGCCCGGCCACGCATTGCTGTGGCGAAGTCTGGGGGTATGGGAAATAAAGTATTGAGGAATTGGTAGTTGTTAAGGTAAAGGGTAAACGTTTTCCCCTGACATTAAGTCCAGTCGTGTCCGACTCTGACTCGCATCTTGAGTCTACACTACCATATAATCCAGTTGAAATCAGATAATTTCTAATTCCAATATTTTATATTATATTAATTGGATAAAAACAATCATTCCTCTCCCTCTAATTAGGACTGCATTTTTCTTTTCTTTTTGTTGTATGAACGTAGAGGCATGGATGAGGGGTTGTGCTGCCAAGTTTAGTGTTTCTGGGGATGTGTAGTTTTGTTGTTTTGTCCTAGGCCAAAATGTCACTACCCTTTTATATATATAGATATATATAATATATAAATATTTCTAGGGTGCTTCAAAAAGGGCTCAGTGGCTGAAAGGTTTGTACGTATGGCTGCATCCCACATCAACTGCATTGGGTCCAATAACCTGTTTCCTACATCCCCGCATAGCAAGCCCAAATACATCTGTATCCCTCTGTTGTCTTTCTCAAAATGGCAACATCACTTCTTGTAACAATTTGGGGAAGACTTAAGAGGAAAGAAGAAATACATTGTCAAGGCTTTCATGGCCGGAATCACTGGGTTGCTGTGAGTTTTCTGGGCTGAATAATAATAATAATAATAATAATAATAATAATAATAATAATAACAACAACAACAACAACAACAACAACAACAACAACAGCAACAGCAACAACAACAGCTTTATTCTTATATCCTGCCTCCATCAACTCGGGACGGCTTACAGATGGCACAAGGTGTCTAAAAACAACATAAAAATGAACACAGTATAAAATATAATAAAATAGAACACATGCAACATATAAAACATCAAATTAGACTCAAGTCAATCTGTGATCCTCTAAACATGGCGAAAAATTATTCTCTCCAAACGTTTCGCCCACATCTATGGCAGGCATCCTCAGAGGTTGTGAGGTTTGTTGGAAACTAGGCAAGTGGGGTTTATATATCTGTGGAATGTCCAGGCTTTGAAGCTGCAAGGCCATTCAATGCTAATCAAGATGAACAATAGCAACATTCACACTTGCGTGAAGCAGACAAGAGATCTTGTCTGTTGGAGGCACATGTGAATGTTGCAATTGGCCGCCTTGATTAGCTTTGAATAGCCTTGCAGCTTCAAAACCTGGCTGCTTCCTTCCTGGGGGAATCCTTTGTCGGGAGGTATCAGCTGGCCCTGATTGTTTCCCGGCCATTGATATCCACAAGCATGTGGACAATTTCAACAGAAAGGAGGAAACCATGAAAATGAACAAAATCTAGCTACCAGTATTTTCAAAAACTCTAAAATCGGGACAGCAAATAAAGAACAACACTCAGAAAACAGGAGAATACCAGACCGGAGACAATCAGAGCCAGCTAACACCTCCCAACAAAGGATTCCCCACAGGGCAAAAAATCCTTAATATAATCCAATCATGGCTAGAATGTTTTGTCTCTGTGTCTATTATCTTGTGAATGTCTCCTTAAACAGGAATCCTCAACTCACTCCAACCCGTTACAGTATCTCGAGTTGACCCAGATTCTCGGAAGAATACAATAGATGAAATAACGAGACGAGCGACTTCAGGAGGCCAGTGGCCCCAGGTACAGTGTATACAATGCATAACCTATTGCTTAGTATACAGTGTAGAGCCATGCCAGTCTCCTATGGGTTCCCCTAGGTTCCTGCAACTACTATTTCAGCTAGATTTGACCCCAGGAATTTTTATTTATTTTTATTTTATTTAGGGAAGTAACATGCAAAAGACTGATGGCAACAGTAATGTGGGGGAAGTACATGATTTCACTGGGGGAAGAAGCAGAAGCAAAGTTCACAATTTCCCCTTTCACTATCTCTAGTCAGTGAGGGAACTGGAGAAAGTGCACGATCTGAATTGTTGATGATCTGACTCCAGGCACAAAGAATGTGTTATGAGTAGTTTAGAGTGTCAGAAATTTGCTGGGATCTGCAGTTCGAAATGTTATTTTCTAGAACGGTGACTGTGACATCGGGTGACCTCATCTTCAAATAACATAGATTTAGAGTGCCCCCTAGTGATATTGTTGTGTCATGCAGCCACGACTTTTGCTAAATGGTTAATGTTGCGTTGCTGTGAGTTTTGTGGGCTGTTTCGCCATGTTCCAGAAACATTCTCTCCTGACGTTTTGCCCACATCTATGACAGGCATCCTCAGAGGTTGGCAGGTCTGTTGGAAACTAAGCATGTGGGGTTTATATGTCTGTGAAATGTCCAGGCTTTGAAGATGTAAGGTCATTCAGTGCTAATCAAGGTGGCCAATTGCAACATTCACACTTGTGTGAAGCAGAGAAAAGTTCTTTCTCCTACCCTGGACATTATTCCACAGGTATATAAACCCCACTTGCCTAGTTTCCAACAGACCTCACAACCTCTGAGGATGCCTGTCATAGATGTGGGTGAAATGTCAGGAGAGACTGCCTCTGGAACATGGCCAGACAGCCTGGAAAACTCACAGCAACCCAGTGATTCCGGCCATGAAAGCCTTCAACAACACTATTAAAGTAGTTGGCAGTTACATTCTTGGCAGTTCTAGAGATTGACAAAAGAAAACATCAACTATGCCTTCCAGCTGTAAGTGATGAATTGGCACAGGGGCCATTTTAAATCAGTTATACAGTAGAGTCTCACTTATCCAACACTCGCTTATCCAACATTCTGGATTATCCAACGCATTTTTGTAGTCAATGTTTTCAATACATCGTGATATTTTGGTGCTAAATTTGTAAATACAGTAATTACTACTTAGCATTACTGCATATTGAACTACTTTTTCTGTCAAATTTGTTGTATAACATGATGTTTTGGTGCTTAATTTGTAAAATCATAACCTAATTTGATGTTTAATAGACTTTTCCTTAATCCCTCCTTTTTATCCAACATATTCGCTTATCCAACGTTCTGCTGGCCTGTTTATGTTGGATAAGTGAGACTCTACTGTACTTTTAAATTATTTTGTGAATTCAGAAAAAATAGTAAAAGAACAATACTAATGCTAAATACTGTATTTACTCGAGTATAAGCCTAGTTGTTCAGTCCTTTTTTTAAGACTGAGCAAGCCCCCCTTGGCTTATAATCGGGTGAGGGTCCTGGTTGGCTTATATTTGGGTCAGCTTATACTCGAGAATATATGGTACATTTATTATTTTTCGCTATTATTATTGGTATTTTTACGTTTATTATTTTTCTCTATTATTGTTACTACTATTACATTTATTTTACTTTATTTTTATTATTATTGTTAATACATTTGTTATTTCACTCTGATCTTATTATTATTGCATTTATTATTTTACTCTATTATTATTAAAAGGATACATAAGCATATTTACATTGAGAAGATGAGAATAATGATTTGATCAGAGTTGGACAGTCTTATCTTAAATCTGAGCTTTATGTAAATATTCAAAAACATTTAACCTACTGATGCCTCTATTTTTATTTCTGAAATTTACCACCCTTGGCTTATACTGGAGTCAATATTTTCCCAGTTTTTTTGTGGTAAAATTAGGTGCCTCGGCTTATATTCGGGTTGGCTTATGCTCGAGTATATACGGTAAGTTAGATTTGAATGGAGAGCACACTTCTTGTTTTTCATGCTACGTCTTTCTGGTGTACTTCTGCCAGTTTGTTAATGGTAGAATAAGGCTACGTTTGCTTTATTGTTTTTGCATTAGTTAAAGTGAATGCATTTTACCTGTAAGTTTTTTTCCTTTGAACACCAGGTATTGGTTTTTCCAGAAGGAACGTGCACAAATCGTTCGTGTCTGATCACTTTCAAGCAAGGTGAGGATGCTTTTGCAGAAAAGTGAGATATGGGATGGATTGGGTATATTATTTGAAAAACTGGTGTACAATATGAGAATATTTTGTGGTTGCTGTCCAATAATGTGTTGGTTTAATGACAACAATTAAAACCTAAGAGTAGAACCCAACCTTGATTTGCTATGTCGTAGTTGAGACAATGGACAACTGGGAGTTGTCATTTGATGAACATCAAAATTTGATGCCAGAAAAGACTAAAGACCTTTTCAACATCCCATGATTCAATAGCATTGAGCCACGGTAGTTCAAGCAGTGTCAAACTGCATTTATTCCACAGTGCAGATGCACCTCAAGTATTTGTAGACACCCTTTCCCATTGATCATGGGAATATTTATGTTCTTTGCATTCGTTCTACAGTCATTTTCTATGTAAAGATACAGAATGGGGGACAATACCTGGCTCGACAGCAGTCCGTGTGAAAAAGATCTTGGGAGTCCTCATGGATAACAAGTTAAACATAAGACAACAATGTCATGCAACAGCTTAAAAAGCCAATGGGATTTTGGCCTGCATAAATAGGAGTATAGTGTCTAGATCCAGGGAAGTCATGCTGCTCTCTATTCCGCCTTGGTCAGATCACACCTGGAATCACATTGTGTCCATTTCTGGGCACTGCAATTGAAAGTATATGTTGACAAGCTGGAGGAGGGCAACTAAAATTATCAAGAGTGTGGAGAACAAGCTATATGAGGAGCGGCTTAAAAAGTTGAGCATGTTTAGCTTGCAAAAAAGAAGGTTGAGAGGAGACATGATGAGGGCCATATATAAATATGTGAGTGGAAGTCATAGGAAGGAGGGAGAAAGCTTGGAAACCAGGACGCAGAACAATGGTTTCAAATGACAGGAAAGGAGTTTCCACCTGAACATTGGGAAGAACTTCCTCACTGTGGGAGCTGTTCAGCAGTGGAACTCTCTGACCCGGAGTGTAGTGGAGGCTCCTTCTTTGGAGGATTTTAAACAGAGGCTGGATGGCCATCTGTCAGGGGTGCTTTGAATGCGATTTTCCTGCTTCTTGGTGGAATGGGGTTGGACTGGATGGCCCACGAGGTCTCCTCCAACTCTAGAATACTATGATTTTACCATAACCACTTTGAGCCTTCTTGTGGAGAGAAAAAGCGAAATATATACAGTAGAGTCTCGCTTATCCAACGTAAATGGGCCGGCAAAACGTTGGATAAGCGAATATGTTGGATAATAAGGAGAGATTAAGGAAAAGCCTATTAAACATCAAATTAGGTTATAATTTTACAAGCTAAGCACCAAAGCATCATGTTATACAACAAATTTGACAGAAAAAGTAGTTCAGTACGCAGTAATGCTATGTAGTAATTGCTGTATTTACAAATTTAGCACCAAAATATTACGATATATTGAAAACATTGACTACAAAAATGCGTTGGATAATCCAGAATGTTGGATAAGTAAGTGTTGGATAAGTGAGACTCTACTGTATAAGCATAATAATAATAGTAACAACAACAACAATGGCTTAACATATAAATTGTCCTTCCAGGGGCATTTATTCCTGGTGTTCCTGTTCAGCCGGTGCTTATTCGGTACCCAAACAAATTGGTAAGTTAATGTTGCTACATTTACATTTTAAAATGTTGAGCAGTGCATAAATCTTAGGTCAATATTTTTATTTAAAAAATACTTAGCAAATATTATTTTCTTTTTTAAACCTAGGACACGGTCACATGGACTTGGCAAGGATACAACTTGTAAGTGCCATCACAAAATGTCAGCACACACATACATACACATATACAGTTATTACTTGTCAGCAGTTGTTATAACAAGTGCCTTCCAGTTTGCACTGCCAATTTGGTTTTCCTGGCGAAGGGTAGTCGGAAGGCTTTTATACAAACTGCTTGGTTTTAGGAGTCATTGCTTAACCACAACCTTTTTTCCAAAAAAATATTTTTCAGCAATGAGGCCTTAGTCCTTACTCTCTGCCAGCTCTTTACCAAGATGGAAGTGGAGGTAAGCATTGCAGAAATGTTGCACCTTAAACCTGGCTTAATCAGTCATGTTCATCTATTTCCAGTGAAGAAGCCACCTTAGAAATAGTTTAGGATATTCTGAATAAGGCTAGAAGCTACTCATGATAGAACCTGAATCTAATATTGGAACAGAAGACTGTGTTGCAAACATACTGAGTCAAACGAGGAAGCTTCAGCCTACAGTTCTATACTGTAGAATTAATCCAGCTTGGCTCCAATGGCTCACAGCAATAAGATTCTGGGAGTTGTAGTTTGGGGAGGTACCAGCCCTCTTTAGCAAAGATAGCAACAGATCTTGCAAACTCCAACTCCCAAGATTTCATATTATTGAACCATGGCAATTTGATATCAAACTGCAACAGTTGTGCAAGTGTAGATGCAACTGTGGATTTCAGTTCTGCTCAGTCAGTTGCAAATAAACAGAACTTTCTCTTTGCAGTCCTCAGATTTCCTTTACTTTTAAGGATGGGCTGCCATCTCATGGCGGATTTGCTGAACTTCCTTGATTGATAAATTCACAAATCTGCTCCATTCTGGTGTACAATGCACTAGTGTTGTGCTTTTGTATGGAATTGCTGTTCGTTTTGTGTAGTTTCATTCATTTCATCTCATTTTTGTATTTGTTCCCGCTAATGGGGCGCCTATACGAACAGAATTTTCATCTAGCTTACAAAAAACGAAAATTTTCGTATCATTGGCTGTAATGGGAGGGCTTCCGAGGCTCACCCACCCCCCGCTCAGTTCTTGGGCTAGAAGGGTGAAAATCGCCACACACTGATCCCTTTTAGCCCCCAACATTTAAGACATTTGGGTGTTCCCCAGAGTACTGTTGTTATTATTGATATTATTATTATTAACACCCATTGGAACACATCAGCTGTCAAGGGGAAGCAGCCCTCTCTCAGTCTCAGCTTAGGGTGTCAGAATAACTGTTGTTCTTAATATTAATATAAATATAAATATTATTATTAAGACCCATTGGTACACATTGGATGTAATGGGGAGGCACTCCTCTCCCAGACTCAGCTTAGGGTCCCAGAATAACTATTGTTATTTATATTAATATTATTATTAACACCCATTGGTACATATCAGCTTTAATGGGAAAACAGCCCTTTGTCAGTACCTGCTTATTGTTACAGGGCCAAAACAAAAGGAAAACGAAAGCAAGCACAATGACTCTGTGGCTTTCATTTTCGTGTCGCCTCTCATTTCCTACGAAAATGTTGTCATTTGTTTTGTGTAGACGAATGGTCAAAACAAAACAATAGCACGAAGGATACAAAAGAAATTTTTTTGCGCACATCTCTAAAATGCTCCAACTGGTTGCTGGCCAGTGCATCCAAATACCCTGTTTTTGAGTGTCTTCTAGCTTGTTCCAACTCACTGAAACACATCTTGCTTTCTCTTCAGTTCCTCCCTGTCCACATTCCAACCGACGAAGAGAAGCACGACCCAGCCCTTTTTGCCAACCGAGTCCGTAGCAAAATGTCCAGGTGAGGGAGACAGGTTTTGCTTCAAGATGTCATAAAATTACACTCTGTAAGAAATTGTGAAAGATTTTCTGTTCCTGGTTTGAAAGTGTTATTTCCTGTGTGGTACTTACTTTGAAAGTAGCTATTATATTCCAGAAACTTAGTTTTTGTGGCTGCTACAAACTAGATTGAATTGGTTGAAACTCGATGAGATATTCATTGAAAAACTATAGCAAAATATGCTGCAGTTTTTGCAGTTTAATGAACCGTTGCCATGCTTTTATAATAGAACCAATTAGGAAATGACTTTTATAACCCAGGAACAAACATTGTGTTACATAGTGTTGTTTGTGATGGACTTGAAATGTGTTGGACACAAACCAGAATTTCTATGACATCTCTATGTCAGAGGGAAACAATATGTGGCCAGACAGACCTCCAATCATTTGGCGACACGAGACTCCCATCAATTATTATTATTATTATACCTACCAACACTGTCCGAATTTTTAGCACTGATATCAACATGGAGTTTGGTTTGGACAAATGTTCGACAGTGGCATTGAGGAAGGGAAAAATCATTGAAAATGATGGCATAAGTATGCCCAATGGCCAAACAATAAAGTGTCACCAGCCAGAGGCCTATAAATATCTGGGCATACTACAGCTGGACAACATCAAGCATGAACATGTGAAAACTGTGGTCAGCAAAGAATACACACAAAGGGTCAGAAAAATTCTCAAAAGCAAGCTCAATGGAGGCAACACCATCAAGGCCATAAACACCTGGGCCATACCTGTCATAAGATATACTGCTGGCATTATAAACTGGACACAGATGGAACTGGACAATTTGGACAGAAAAACAAGAAAACTCATGACCATTCATCATTCTCTGCACCCTCGCAGTGATGTTGACCGGCTCTATCTGCCTAGAAGATCAGGGGGCAGAGGACTCTTACAGGTAAAACAAGCAGTCAAAGAAGAAGAACATGCCCTGGCAGAATATGTAAAGCAAAGTGAAGAACCTGCTTTGATTGAAGTCAAAAATCAGAAACTCCTCAAAACACAACAGACAAAAAACCAGTACAAGAAAACTGCACTACAAACTAGAGCTGACAGCTGGCACAACAAAACACTGCATGGAAAGTTCCTTGACAAAATTGAAGGAAAAGCTAATAAGGAGAAGACCTGGCTCTGGCTCACGAATGGGACCCTGAAGAAGGAGACAGAAGGCCTGATCCTTGCAGCCCAGGAGCAAGCCATCAGGACAAAGGCAATCAAGGCTAAGATCGAAAAATCAGCTGATGACCCAAAATGCAGACTGTGCAAGGAAGCTGACGAAACCATTGATCATATCCTCAGCTGCTGTAAGAAAATTGCAAAGACAGACTACAAGCAGAGGCACAACTGTGTGGCCCAAATGATCCATTGGAACTTATGCCTCAAGTACCACCTCCCAGCAGCAAAGAACTGGTGGGATCACAAACCAGCAAATGTATTGGAAAATGAACATGCAAAGATACTGTGGGACTTCCGAATCCAGACTGACAAAGTTCTGGAACACAACACACCAGACATCACAGTTGTGGAAAAGAACAAGGTTTGGATCATTGATGTTGCCATCCCAGGTGACAGTCGCATTGACGAAAAACAACAGGAAAAACTCAGCCGCTATCAGGACCTCAAGATTGAACTTCAAAGACTCTGGCAGAAACCAGTGCAGGTGGTCCCAGTGGTGATGGGCACACTGGGTGCCGTGCCAAAAGATCTCAGCCGGCATTTGGAAACAATAGACATTGACAAAATTACAATCTGCCAACTGCAAAAGGCCACCCTGCTGGGATCTGCACGCATCATCCGAAAATACATCACACAGTCCTAGACACTTGGGAAGTGTTCGACTTGTGGTTTTGTGAAACGAAATCTAGCATATCTATCTTGTTTGCTGTGTCATACAACGTCGTTGTGTCAATAATAATAATAATAATAATAAAGTTCACAACACACCAGACATCACAGTTGTGGAAAAGAAAAAGGTTTGGATCATTGATGTCGCCATCCCAGGTGACAGTCGCATTGACGAAAAACAACAGGAAAAACTCAGCCGCTATCAGGACCTCAAGATTGAACGTCAAAGACTCTGGCAGAAACCAGTGCAGGTGGTCCCAGTGGTGATGGGCACACTGAGTGCCAAAAGATCTCAGCCGGCATTTGGAAACAATAGACATTGACAAAATTACGATCTGCCAACTGCAAAAGGCCACCCTGCTGGGATCTGCGTGCATCATCCGAAAATACATCACACAGTCCTAGACACTTGGGAAGTGTCCAACTTGTGATTTTGTGATATGAAATCCAGCGTATCTATCTTGTTTGCTGTGTCATAATAAAATAATAATAAAACTTTAAATTAACTCTGGTTTGGATTAGCAGTTGAATGCAGGCTGCTCTGTCCTCCAGTGTCATAAAGTGCATCTCACTTTAAAAATGAATGCACTTTGATGGTTCAGTGCTGTGGACTCATAGGAGATGTAGTTTTACAAGGTCTTGAGCCTCCTCTGCCAGAAAGTACTGGTGCCTCAGCAGATGCCAACTCCTAAGATTCCATAGCATTGAAACATGGCTACTTTTTGGGGAAAACTTTAAGAAAATAAGCTTGCCTTTCTCTAAAGGTAAGCTTATGGGTCCCCTTGGGGAGATAGGGCAGAATACAAATAAAGTTTTTTTATTATTATTATTATTATTATTATTATTATTATTATTATTATTATTATTATTATTATTAACTAGTGGGATGTATTTCTGTATGTCTTTGAAACCACAGTGCTTTGGGTGTCCCTGTTACGGATCATACGTACGAAGACTGCAGGCTCATGATATCTGCAGGGAACCTGACTTTGCCCATGGAAGCTGGCTTGGTGGAATTCACGAAAATCAGCAAGAAGCTGAAGTAAGTAGTTTTCTTGCCCAGATGGGAAGTGTAATAATAGAATTACAGAGTAGAAAGAGATCCCAAGGGCCATTCAGTCCAACCCCTTACCATGCAGGAACACACTTAAAGCACTTACTAAAGGAAGTTCTTACTAATGTTTTGATGGAATCTTCTTTTCCTGTCATTTGCTCCATTGTGTCCTAGTCTCCAGAGTTGCAGAAAACAAGCTTGCCCCCTCCTCAGTGTGATATCCTTTCAGATGTTTAAATATGATAGGCAAACTTGGAACGTTTGAATTTCTGACGGAGCATCTAAGTTCCTGGCACTTTCCACATAAATGCCTTCTATCTTAATAGACACACACAAACTAAAAAAGATCATGAAATCCTGAACTTTGTGATCATAGAATCTTTGGACTGCAATTCCAAATAGTACTTTTGATGGTCACCAAAGCTCTCCAACAATCCCTGTAGCTCCTCAACTTGCTCCCAATTTTGTGATTTTCATTTTCAGTCATTGAAATAGGGTTGCCAAAGTTAAAACTGGACTTGATAGGACTCTTGCCTGTAATAGTTGTGTAAAAGAAGGAATTATCAGCAAGCGTTACTCACCACACAACCAAGGAAAAAGCAACACCTACCGAAATCCCTTTTTCTGCACAAAGATTAAAGTTGCATAAGCTTCTCCAGTTTTTAATTTGGCAATCTTGAAAATGGGTGAAATGTGCTCCCAAGTTATTTTCCCAACCATGTATTGGCTGGATTGTGATCAGAAAGGGCAGTATATTATTTCCCACAACCATTTTTGACCAAAGTGTGAATATGTGCCTTTCAGTTACCTGTCAACTTATGGAGACCCGATGTATTTCATAGGGTTTTCTTAGGCAAGGAACATTCAAAGATTGGGTTGCCAGTTTTGTCCTCAAAAATATACAGCCTACAGAGGGTTTTCCATCTCCAAAGGACTTTAAACAGTCCTTGTGTAGGCATCTTTCAGGAGCGTTTTACTTATATGTTTCTGTAGGCTGATTATTTTAATGTTAGGTAGGCCTGGAGAGACAGGCCCCTGATGGTACAGCGGGTTAAACCACTGGGCTGCTGAACTTGCTGACCGAAAGGTTAGCAGTTCAAATTCGGGGAGTGGAATGAGCTCCCATTGTTAGCCTCAGCTTCTGCCAATCTAGCAGTTCAAAAACATACAAATGTGAGTAGATCAAAAGGTCTACTCACTTCTCTGGCAGGAAGGTAACTGTGCTCCATGCAGTCATGCCAGCCAAAAGACCTTGGAGGTGTCTACGGACAATGCTGGCTCTTCGGCTTAGAAATGGAGATGAGCACCAACCCCCAGAGTCGGTCACGACTGGACTTAATATTAAGGGAAAACCTTTACTCTGGAGAGAGCACTCGAGAGTTGGGCACCACCTGTAGCAAGGTGTTATCTACAATTCTAGATAAGAAGCCAGGAATCATTATTCTCCCTTCTTTGTATATCACATTACCAAAGGCTTTTGAAATGGATGCACACAAACATCCATGCTATTATGTAGATGCTAAAGATTGCAGTAGTTGTGTGTCAAAAGGGGCAATGCCCTTCATCCTCTGTCCTATCTTCATGGTCCCTTCACTTAAGTGAAGTATCAAGGACAACATTTCAGTCCAAGCTATCCTTAGCCCCAAGTTAAGGTAAAGGTAAAGGTTTCCCCTGATGTTAAGTCCAGTCTTGCCATTACTGCATGGAGCGCCGTTACATTCCCGCCGGAGCCTGTTGATCTACTCACGTTTGCATGTTTTCGAACTGCTAGATGCAGACTGCAGCCAGGAAATCAGAAGATGTTTACTTCTTATGAGGAGAGCAATGGCTAATCTTGATAAAATAGTGAAGAGTAGAGACATCACACTGGCAATGAAGGTCCGCATAGTCAAAGCAATGGTATTCCCCATAGTAACTTATGGTTGCCAGAGCTGGACCATAAGGGAGGCTGAACGAAGGAAGATAGTCACTTTTGAACTTTGGTGCTGGAGGAAAATCCTGAGAGTGCCTTGGACCATGAGAAGATCCAACCAGTCCATCCTCGGCTGCGCACTGGAGGAAGGATATTAGAGGCAAAGTTGAAGTATTTTGGCCACATCATGAGAAGACAGGAAAGCTTGGAGAAGATCACGATGATGGAGAAAATGGAAGGAAAAAGGAAGAGAGGCCGACCTAGGGCGGGATGGATGGATGGACAGTATCCTTGAAGTGACTGGCTTGACCTTGAAGGAACTGGGAGAGGCAACGGACAACAGGGAGCTATGGCATGGAATGGTCCATGAGGTCACGAAGTCGGAAACGACTATGCGATTGAGAGAGAGAGAGGGGTTGGCAGAAGCTGGAGCTAACAGCGGGCGCTCACTCCACTCCCCGGATTTGAACCTGCAACCTTTTGGTCTGCAAGTTCAGCAGCTCAGCGCTTTAACACACTGTCCCACCGAGGGCTCCTAGCCCCAAATTAATTAGCTTCAAATGCTTTGCACTCCTTAAATTATAGCTATGGCCCTTCCCTTTTATGATCCATGACCAAAATAAACTGATTCATTCTTTCCTCTTTTCAAAGTCTGAAATGGGACAATATCAGAGAGCAGTTGAGTCAGTTTGCAGCCATCGCCAATGCTTCCAAAGGCGGCCGGATCGGAATCGAGGAGTTTGCCAACTACTTGAAGCTTCCTGTCTCTGAGGTCCTGGGGGAGCTGTTTGCCCTTTTTGACAGAGTGAGTGCACTCTTTTTTCTCAGCTTAAAATGAAAGCTCAGTTGTGATTGTTTCCAGAAGCAAAGCTTGTGACTCGCATCACATGGAGCAAAAATGACAAGCGTTTCCACTTAACAAAAAGGGAGATTGTATACTGTTGAAGGGGGAAAGAAAGGGAGGGCAAGGAACGGCAAGCAAGGGAGGCAAAACAAGTGAGGGTACGGCCTGCCTGCCTGGGGCTGCTCAAAAAAGGCTTTGTGGCTTTAAAGCCGCAGAGGGAAGTTTCCATCTTGGCTCGCCAGCAGCCAAGAGGGTGGGACTCATCCTGCCCCCACAATAGATTCCAGCTGTGCGGGATGACGTGTCCGGGCACAGTGGTTTCTGATTGCCTTTGGCAGCTCCGTTGTTTTTGCAGAACACACCCAGACGCTCTGCTCTTTGCAGACGCTCTCCGAAGCAGTGGAAGCTGTTCATTCGTTCGAGTCTCTGTGAGCCTTCACCATGTTCCTCGCTCAGGCTCTGATGGATGCTGCCAGCGGCGGTAAAGCTGGCTCTGGTTCTGGCTCTGGTTCGAGTGGGAGCCGTGCCCTTGCCGCTGCTGGGGGAGCCCTCCTTAAAAGCCTCACAGGGGGCAGTGGAGGCGGTGGGGGCGCAGGCCTCCTGAAAAGCAGTGGAGGTCAAGGTGGAGGAGCTGGCAATGCCCTGATGAAAGGCCTCGGGGGGCTCTTGGCAGGAGGAGGCGGCGGCGGCGGTGGGAAAGCAGGGAACGTCATGGGACTCATTGGAGGCCTGGTGAACATCATCAGTGAGGCCGCAGCTCAGTACACCCCCGAGCCTCCCCCACCGGCCCGCAGCCATTTTGCCAACGTGGAGGCCAACGAGAGTGAGGAGATGCGCCAATTCCGGCGCCTTTTTGCCCAGCTGGCTGGCGACGACATGGCGGTGTGTCCCACCGAGCTGATGGGCATCCTGAACAAGGTGATGGCCCGGCACCAAGACCTGAAGTCACAGGGCTTCAGCCTGGACACTTGCCGGAGCATGGTGTCCGTCATGGACAGCGACACCACAGGCAAGCTGGATTTCTACCAGTTCCGTTACTTGTGGAACAACATCAAAAAGTGGCAGGCAGTCTACAAACGGTACGCCTCGCCGAACTCGGGGACCATCGAAATGGCGCGGCTGCCCGAGGCCTTCAAGGCTGCAGGGTTCAACATGCATGAGCAGCTCTACGCCTTGATGATACGCCGATATGCCAACGAGGATGGCACCATGGATTTCAACAACTTCATCAGTTGCTTGGTACGCCTAGACGGCATGTTCCGCGCCTTCAAAGCCCTGGATCGCGATGGAGACGGGAAAGTCCAGATGAATCTCCAAGACTGGCTCCAACTAACCATGTATTCCTGAACTGAACTGAACAGGAAGAGAAATGGAAGGCAGTGGTGTTTGTTTTGTTTGGAAGGTTGTTGCAAGTGAGCTCCTTTTTGCTAATGGCTCCTTTCAAGCAACAAGGCCCACTCTTTGGCCTCTGCTATATTTTTAGATTGCTTTGTTGGGAAAGCAGGAACAGTAGGAGAATTGTACAACTCTTCTGGCACTGCTTAATATTATTTCTAGCAGCATTGTTTCTGCAGCTGGAAATGCCTGCTTTTGAAAATGGAGACAGGGTGGAGTCAGTATGCATGTTGTCTAGTTACAGTGCTTTATCATTTCAAGAACAGGTTTATGCTTTTGTACATATATTTGGGCTGTGCAGATATATAGGACTAAGAATAAATATATTATAATTAATATTATGCTGAAGTTTGTAGGAAAGATGGGGGTAAAATGCAGCCCAAGGAAATCATATCTCCTATGTCTTCTTGAATTATCTACCTTGCCCCAAGACTGAATTGCCTTTCTTGGATTCCAATGAATATAACAATTCTGTCTTTTTAATACATTGCAGGATTGTGGCTTGCAGGCACCACACTGTTTAACATTAAATAGATCCTTTGTTTCAAACCAGAAGTGGATTTGTTGTCTTTTTATAGGATCTGTTGTAATTTTGGCATTTTTGACAGGGGATGCAGTTTTTCCCTAAGTTTCTTCTTGAAAGAAGCAACAAGTACTTTTTTAAATGTCCCTCCTTTTGCAAGAAACTCATTAGAAACCACGGTTTTCAAAGCCGATTCATAATTTGTAATTACTTATGCACAAAATTCAGGTGTGGTTCTTTTGCATAGAAAATAGCGCAACCCTTGTGTAAGAAACAGCACATGCAGAAATAACATTGTAGGTAGAAATGTTATTTCCTGTTGGTAAAACACTGTATTCTGTGAATAAAAAAGGGCTATTTTTATTTCTGCAGAATGTGTTTTGAAGAATCCCTTCAGCATTCTTATTGCCAGTGTTTCTACACTTCTTTTTCAGCCATTATCGGAATATTATTTCCATTCCTGACCCATTGTAGCTGCCTTCACCCAATGTAGTGTAACTAGTCCCTTTACGTGGGACAAAGGTTACCTGTAATTTTTTCCACATTAAACAAATAGTAAACAGGAAGTATTTTGACCCTCTTCCAAATGCATTCCGATTCATTTGGGGTTGGAATTCCAACCACTTGGAGTTCCATCTGGCCTTTCTGTGTTAAGCCCACGAGAACCATAACCTGCTGTTTCCCTAATTTTTGCATGTGTTTTTTCAACCTTTCCTATTCTAAAAAGTTGCAGTGTGTTTCTAAAGGCTTTGTCCCTGGTATGTTGAGCTTTGAATATTTTTGGTTGCATTCTTTTCCTTTAGGCCTCACCCACCGCTGGAATGCAGCCATGAGAAATTCTCTAATATTGCCTTCAACTTCACTGATGGCAGAAGGTCCCCACCCTTTCTGTATAGTAAGGGAAGGGATTACTTTCGACTTTCACACTTATTTTGCCCCGTTGCAGGTTTTTAAGATTTTGAGTAGGACATTTAACTCTTTGGCCCCACTCTACACTGCCATATAATGCATTTTCTAACTGTGCTGTGTAGTCTAAACAGGCCCTTCATTTTCCTGTCTAATTTTTCTTTTTTGATCAATTGCCAACCCAACAATCTGCAAATCCTGCAGCGTTATACATCCATGTTTTGGGTAATCAGTTTCCTAAATATTTTCTTTTATATCCAAGCATTGTATAATTTTGTATTAGGAAGGCTTTGTTGGCAACTGTTTCACTTAGCTCTGGAAAAATATTTGTTGGACCCTATCTACCCTGACATATAATGCAGTTTGGAACTGCATTATATTGTCAGTATAGACTCATATACTGCATTGAGCTGCATTATACTGGCCATATAATGGAGATTCCCACTGCATTATATGGCAATGTAGATGGGGCCTTGGCTTCACATCTGCTGAGACGTATTTCAGGGAAATATGCATCTCAACTCCAGTGTTTGCCAAACCCTTGATGCATGTCATTCCTGAGAACTTAAGTGCACACAAATCAATCTGCCTCTTTTCAATTGTGAGCCGCTAAAATGCAGCTAAATGGAACAACACAGGCCACAAAGTGCCACAGTTGTTGGGAGGAATGCTCCGTAAATTTGAAAACTTACAGGAAACTTTGCAAATTGCAGGGTAGGAGTTAAAACTTTTGGGTCTTCCCATTGGTTATGAAACAAAGAGCGTGTGATTTGGAGAAACTCCATGAAAACCCCACTTCTGACTATATAATAAATGCGCAGTGATGATCCAAGCTCTGAATAAGTGGAAGAAATGCAAATAGAGCTGCTTTCCCAAAAACTAGCACATTTGTGATGTGTTGGAACTATGGTTCCTATCAACCGGGCTGTGGTGCAGGCGGGAGAGCAAACCAGCTGCAATTAACTGCAATGAATCACTCTAACCAGGAGGTCATGAGTTCGAGGCCCGCTTGGAGCCTGTTTGTTTGTCTTTGTTCTATGTTAAAAGGCATTGAATGCTTGCTTATATGTGTAATGTGATCCACCCTGAGTCCCCTTCGGCGTGAGAAGGGCGGAATATAAATGCTGTAAATAAAAAAATAAATAAATAACCGTAGTGATGGTGTTGACGATGATGGGAGTTGTAGTCCAGCATCTCTAAGATTGAGGGAGATTGAACTAGAAATAGATCAGGAAGAGGATAGGATGAAGATAGATAGATAGATAGATTAAAGAGATGAAGAGATAGATAGATAGATAGATAGATAGATAGATAGATAGATAGATAGATAGATAGATAGATAGATAGATGAAGAGATAGATATAGATATTCATTCATGTATTCTACATTTTGCTTTAGTATTAGGCAGCATTCTGATTTTTTTTAACCCCAGGGCATGTTTGAATTTCAAGCAATTGATCTTCTCTTTGTTTCCAAGCCTAACATGTGCAAAGAAGGAAAAATAAACTCAGATCGTAACAAATTGAACTTGCTGTCATTTCTTTGATCAAGTTGTAGCTCAGCACGACCAGCTCGTGGGGGAAGGAGAAAGAAGTTTTGCATTGATCAGCCTAGGAACTTGAAAACTGTGCCAGAGTGTTTGCAAACTAAAGTCTACAGAATGCATGTGTCAGGAGTAAGAGAAACCATGTCAGAGCCCAGAGGGATGATCCCCTTCCCTCAGCTGCTCTCACTTACATTCATACTCCCTGCAGCTAAAATAAAACCTAGCACAACAGGCTGGTGTATAACCTCTCTTTCTGCCCTGTTCATTTTCTATTTGCATTCATCTAATGCTTGGAAAAGAAACGTTTCAGACTATAAAATCCATACCACCTGGGAAAATTTGGGAAATCCTCTCGCTAAAATTCCTAATTCTAGACTTGAAAGAGGTTTCAAGCATCTCATCTTACAATACCTTGGATCGGTGCTTTCATTGGTTTGACTACTTCTGCTATGTGTAACTAACAAATAGAGCCTTGGGTGCTAATAAATGGAAATTATTTGGGTGATAAATAAAGTATAGCTTGATCTAGAGTAGTGGTTGTCAATCTGGGGTCTCCAGATGTTATCGGCCTACAACTCCCAGAAATCCCAGCCAGTTTACCAGCTGTTAGGATTTCTGGGTGTTGAAGACCAAAAACATCTGGGGACCCCAGGTTGAGAACCACTGATCTAGAGTGTAGATTAATATAATGCAGATTGAACTGTACTGAACTGCATTATATGGGTCTATACCTATGGTTCCCAACCTTTGGGCCTCCAGGTGTTTTGGACTTCAACTCCCAGAAACCCCAGCCAGCTTACCAGCTGTTAGGAACTGTGGGAGCTGAATCACTGGTCTACACTGACCATATAAGGTCGTTTTAACCTCATTATATGGTAGTGTAGGTCCAGCTTGAAATCCCTACTATAGCATAGGATAAATGTTGGATGTTGGCCTTAGGAGACTTTAAACAGCTGTATACTTGTTGCAAAAAGAAATAAATATATTACCTGTTGTTGCTGTTGTTGTTGTTGTTGTTAGTGTTGTGTGCCTTCACGTTATTTCAGACTTACGATAGCCCTAAGGTGAAGCTTTTGCTGGAAGAACCTTGGTCTTCCACATGACACTCAAACCACTACACCACACTCGGGTTGCATCTACACTGTAGAATTAGTGCAGTTTGATGCCACTCTAACTGCCATGGCTAAATGCTATGAAATCCTGAGAGTTGTAGTTTTACAATGCCTTTTGTCTCTCCATCCAAAGACTTCTGGTTGCCTCACTGCAACACTACAACTCCCACAATTCTATAGCATTGAGCCATGGTTTTTAAAGTAATATCAAGGAGAATTGATTCTGTCATGCAAATGCATCCTCAAACACCTTCTTTGGGGAACATTTTGACATGGTTTTGAAGAGAGAGGGCTGAGCCAGTGCAATATAATATACACTGACTGATGCATCAAAATCAAAATGTACATGAGTCAGAAATAAAATGAAACTAACATTCCAAAAGTTTGGGGAAAAAGAGAAAGTTTTATATATAAGATGTAAGAATGACAAGGGAGGGATCCGCCTGCAAATGTTCAAGGAGGCAGTTTCAAGCGTATAGAGCAATGAGTAGAAAAGGACAAAGCTGAGACAAGTTGTTCAACTTATTGTAATCCCAGGTTTGCCTCTTTGCTTTCTCAGCCCGAGACAAAAGGGTTGGCGGATTGAACTGGGTGGAATGTGCATGAATAATTTCAAAGCTGAGCCCTATCTCTTTAATTTTTTTGTTTCCTAAATGTGACATCTCTTTCTCTCTTTTTATTATTCACCTCCACACACCCAACAGAGAAACGCCCTGCTGTTCTGTGGCTTTTTATATCTCTTTTGGCATGACTTGGCTTCAGTGGCTGTGGCTGTGAAGGTCTAAATAAACACTTGTGCTTGTCTGAACATATCTCAGCCCTAATGCAATACTATATGCAGGACTATAGAACTTCAAAATTACAGAAGTACACAATTATAGAACTACACAACTACATAATAATGGAACTACACTATTATGGGACTATAAAATTACTGAACTACACAATTACAGAACTACAAAATGTTAGGTAGATAATGCTATGTTAGATAGAAATGCATTGTCTGTAAACTCCATTGTGCACATCTGTTGGGGGAAATACAGTTCTAATAGACATGTGGTCACAACATATTCAACTTAAGGGCTAAGCAAGTGGAGATGTGGAAATAGAACAGTCATGGGCAAACTTTTTTGCCTTGGGGCTGGGATGGGAGGGGCAGGCTGGGAGAAAGGGGGGCCATTTGTGTGCTGAGAGGGGTAGGGTCTGGGAGGGGGCAGGGCAGGGCCTGGGTCATCCTCAGGTTGTCTTCCCAGCATAAGGACGGGGCTGCCCCAATCCTCCTCCCTCGATCCTCGGGCTGTCCTCTTGGCATTATGCCAGGAGGAGAGTGAGACAGGCGGTGGCTGAGAGTGCTCCGGAAGACTCTCAATCACCACGTGCCTTCCTTGAGTTGTCCTCCCAGCATAAGGATGCGGCCTCTCACACTGTCCTTATGCTGGGAGGAGGTGGGGCACGTGGTGGCTGAGAGCGCTCCAGTGGTCTCTCAGCTGCTATGTGCTTTCCTCCCCCATCATTTTGGCACAAGGATGCAGCAGGCCACTGTCTCATTGTTGTGACTCAGCTGGAGTCTCAGAGTGACTCTGATGGGGATTGTGGGATTCAGGTTCCAGATGTTCAAGATGATGGGATTCAGGTTCAAGATTACTCTGGTGGGAATTATGGGGTTCAGGTTCAGAGTGTCCCTGTTGTGAGAGATAAGGAGCAGGGAGGCATTCCCACAGCAGGGAATGGTGGAGATGATACTGAAGCTAGCCAGGTGCAAAGGGAGGATAGCATGCAGACAGAGGCTGCTGCTAACGAGCTGTCTGGCCTTGATGAGACGCCATCTCTGGATCGAGCTGGCCATTTGGAATTTCAGGTTCGCAGGATTGTCAGATTAGCAAACAAAAAAGAGAAAGAGTTCAGAGGGCAAAGAAATGCATTCATGCTATGCAGGGAATATTAAGGGGTGTGCTGAGAGAGAAACCTTTGTCAAAAGCAACGTCTCGTTTGAGTAGAAGCAGCTCTTGCTTTCTTGGATTATCCTGCAGCTTTGTGTATTCAGGTTCATGGGACTATGTCTTGTAGTAATGGAATCTTGTTTTATGCCTAAGGTTCTCTTGGATTATTCTTTATAGCCTTGGTTTTGCAACAATCCTTTGGATCTTTACTTTTGCTTTTTATGAACTATTTATTTCCTATTTCCTAATAAACTTCAAAAGATTTCAACCTGAGTACAGCCTGGTGTGTTCAACAAGGTGAAACTAACACTTATGGCAAGAGGATAGGGAAAATGAGGAGTGCCTGAGGTAAGCGCCTAGGGGGTCACATCCGGCCCCTGGACCTTAGTTTGCCCATGCCTGAAATAGAGGAACGATTAAAAGGAGCTGAGTCCTGACCATGTGACAGGCATGACGAGAATGATATCATTTCCTGTTGTCCCGGTGTGATGACAGGAAGCCTATAGGTATAAAGGTAAGTGGCAGGCATGTTCTCGTTCTCTTGCCATGAGGATCTTTTGCCATGTCATGCTCTCACATATCTAATATATCATCATTTTCCCCCTTCCCTCCCCCTCCCCCACCCCTACCCCTTACCACAATTCCATTAGAAATTTAACTCCATCCATGAGCACAACTTTTCCCATTTCTGTACAATCGTTACATTGGCTTTGCCACTTTTTATCCCATGTGAATATATTGTCCATTCCTCTTTAATTTTCCTCATTTTATCTTCCTTCTTATCCTCAGAGGTTACATTTGCAATAATTTCTGATTGGACCTGGTCAAACAAATAATTATTCCAATTCACCATATTCCACTTTTTTTCGTCTCTCCAGCCCCAAGCTATTACTGCCTTCCTTGCAAGAATCATAGCTTTGAATAGATCTTGATATTTTACGTTAATTTTATTGTTCCCTAATATCCCCATCCACATTAATTCCATGTTTACTTGGAGTTAAATTCTAAATAATTCCTCTATTTTCCCTGTTATTTTTTCACAAAATGTTTTTACCCTTGGACATTCCCACCATTTTTGGGAATGCAAAAAGTGTCATAAAAGAGCAAGGAGCAAAACCTTGTAAGACTTTTTTAAAAAGTGGAAGAAAATGTGAGTGAGATTTACAGTACTTTTCTTAAAAGCTCATAAAAACCAAGCATATCAGAAGGAGCAACTGAAAACATATCTATCATACTCCCCTCAAATAATTCTTGCCCTGTCTTTGTTACAGAATGGAGATGGTTCTATAGACTTCAGAGAATATGTGATTGGCTTGTCTGTTCTCTGCAATCCTGCAAATACGGAACAGACGATTCAAATGGCATTTCAAGTAAGTCCTTGATTTGGTGCCTAAAAAAACACTTCCGTTTTAATATGGGCAGAGTAATTACGAGCTCATTTGACTAAACGTTTAAAGCACTGTGGTTTAACTTGAACTATCATGATAACAACCTTTGGAATCTTGGGTTTGGAGATTGTGTGCCTTCAAATCATTTCCAGCTTATGGCAACCCTATGGAGAACCTATCATGAGCTAAACTCAGGAGGGATATGTAGATACCCCTCAGCTCTAATGTGCCACCAGACTCCAAAGTTCAGAGGTCTACACGATGCAAACATGGAAGTTAAAGTGGTATCAAAATGCTATAACTGCATAGTGTGAAAAGGTCCCTTGTGGTGACAGGGATGTTCCATGATAGAGCAGTCATCACATCAAGGTTCTGCAGACTAGCTGACTTTGGATAAAAGACTATTACACCGGCCAACGCTTATTTTGTAGCTTCAAATGTTAGTCCTGTTTCTGGGTATATTTGACCTGTTGATTCCCAAAATGGCACCAGGTTTTTCTCTATCCGCTCTAATTTTTGAGATACAGAACATACGTTATATACCAGTTGCCATCTGCTCGCTCATAGAAAATCGTGATAAATATATCTAAGACACTAGAGCTGATGTGGTTTATCCAGTGCAATTTTCTGAATCAGGGCCTTAAATAACCCAGGAACACACCTAAAAAACAAGAAACCAAGAAAAAATGTGTTGTTGGACTGTGTTATCAGAGAGGGAAATTTCTTTATTTTCATCCTTCACTTCACCGACCATTGAGTTATTATGAGGATAACATTGGAAGGAGAAGTAATGATATCCACCTGAACTCCTTGGATTAAATTCAGGATGTATCATAACTAACTGTAAGACCAGTCACTTTTACAGATGAAGACATTTTCTCAAACTATTCCCTAGTGATGAATATTTCCAGATTTCATTAGGCTGCTTTTCCACAGAGTTATCCTTCAAGGCAGTTCAAAAATTCTTTTCAATTTCCTTCTTATATTCTGCTTTCATAGCCTTGGAAAAGCCCATGTTATTTCTATATCATGATGAGAAGGGATAAGAGAACTATATGGAATCAGAATACAAATGTATTCAATCATATCCAGAAAAGACCTGTTTTCTACCTTCCTAACAATTTGAATAGGAGGAGAATGTGGTCCATAAGATGCCTGAATCTTCTCCTTCCAAAAATTGTTCCAAGCACTTGATAAGCAATGAAGAAGTCTTGAAGGCATCACTGTCTACATTCAAACCCCTTTTCTCTGTCTCTCTCAATTCCCACTTCTCTCCTCAGCTCTTTGACATTGATGAGGATGGTATCATATCAGAAGATGAATTTGCCTTAATTATCCGTTCATCGCTTGGACTTCCTGATCTTGACGTTTCTAACCTTTTCAAGGAAATAGATGCTGACAAGACCAACAAGCTGTCCTATGGTAAGTTCGATCTGTCATGGCTTCCATAGGGATTGCCACTTGTTTCTGGAGATGTTGAGAAGTCCTCCTGAGACTATGAAAAAAGAAGTTTTGTCCAAACCTTGAGTTCTCCTCAATGCTTGGTATTTTCACTAAGCAAGACATTACTAACACTCTGAAGTCAGCTTGTTTCAACCCTTATCCACAGTTTTGAGTGCAAAGGACACATCAAGGAGTAGTTCTAACAAGAACAGAATGATAGCTTCCAGATACATGATTTTACTAGTGAAGGAGAAAGTAAGACTCACAGCAAGCAGAGGATGGGAAACATCTTTTAGCTTAAGGATCATATTCAATTTCTGACAAGTTCTTGGGGGCTGAATTCCAGTGGAGGGTAGAGATAACAGCAAATGAGTGGGGCCAATGAATATTATTAGGTACTAATCATGAAAAGGGCATTTCTAATAGCAATACTTTATGCTGGTGTCCAGTTTTGGGTACCAACATTCAAGAAGGATGTTGACAAACTGGAAGGTGGCTAGAGAAGTGTGTCCAAAATGGCCAGAGGTCTGGAAACCATGAATCCCTATGATGAACAGCTTAGGTAATGGGGTATGTTTTGCTTAGAAGAGATAAGGTTGAAAGGAGACTTGATGACCATGTTTAGATATCTGAACGTATGTCCTATGGAAGATGGAGCCAGCTTGTTTTCTGCTGCTCCAAAGACTAGGACATGGAGCAATGGATTTGAACAGGAAAAAAGATTCCACCTAAACATTGGAAGAAAACATCCCAAAATAAGAGTTGTTCAACAGTGGATTGTGTTTCCTCGGAACGTGGTGGAGTCTCCATCTCTGGAGGTTTCTAACTAGAGACTGTATGACCATTACTTGGGAGTGTTTGGGTTGTGTCAAATAGAGTAAGGATGGCCCTGGTGGACTCTTACTACTCTATAATTCTAATATTCTGCTTTGCAGACTGGATAGAAACTTCACAATAGTTGGAAAACCAATGTTACTATTCAGGGAAGCTCAGAAGTTTGAACTGAGACTTCAGGAGGACTGGATCCAACTAGAAGTTCCCCTACTAAGCTGAGGTTTCATGAAACATCCATACTTTCTTGTTGTTTAGGTATAACATTGTATTTCTTCCTTTTCAGAAGAGTTCAAGAATTTCGCCCTGAAACATCCTGAATACGCCAAGCTGTTCACCACGTATATTGAGCTACAACGTAACCAGATGTGCATAGAGGCTGAATTTGAACCTGCCGCCACTCCAAATACTTCGGTTTCAGAGAAGAGCTCCGTGCCAAGGAATAAAGTCTGCCCTCAAACCTCTGAAGATGATCACTCAAGTGTCTCAGATAAAAAAGAAGACTGAATCAGAAAGGCCTAAAATATCTATATTTTTAATGTAATCTTCCTAAGGATTTATTTTTTTGTAATTCAAATTTATTTGTTTTTGGGTTTTTCTTGTGGGATTTTTTTTTTTTTACAGAAGGTGAAAATAAATATTTTCTTCGGTTTTTAAAAAACAAAGCCTATATTTCAAAGCTATTTTTAATGGATAAATTATTGTAGTTTTGGTATCAGGGTAGCATGAATTGCACAGTTTGCTAATGGAGTGAAGATCAAATACAAAGTATGAAATGTTCCTTTGGATGGGCATAGATCTTTGTAATAGGGATTTTTTTTCTCCTGGACCAGTGACCAAATTTGTTATCTCAGCTTCGGGGTAACTTTTTAAGCTTGTTACCAAAACTGAAGAGGGCTGAAAAAGGTGTTTCATTATTCGCTATTCCGAACTATACTTAAATTATGAATAAAAGAATGAACTTTGCAGCATTTTTTAAAGTTTTAGCATGACTAAAATGTCTTTCCCTTCAATGGTTTAGTGTTAACCCATTAACTCTACCATTCGGTGTTTCCATGCTCTGATTTATTGGAGGGAGAGAACCTACTCGGAGGATTTTGGCCTTGTAACCACACAGAAAAGCCATTGTACAATATTTTTGCACTTTCCCCTCCACCCTACTGAATAAAAATATTGCCAGAGTTGTGCTTGTCCCGTCCTTACTATTCTTCTAAGGTAAAGGTTTTCCCCTGACGTTAAGTCCAGTCATGTCTGACTCTGGGAGTTGGTGCTCATCTCCATTTCTAAGCCGAAGTGCCGGCGTTGTCCATAGACACCTCCAAGGTCATGCGGCCGGCCCCGTTGCCTTCCCACTGGAGCGATACCTATTGATCTAATCACATTTGCATGTTTTCAAATTGCTAGGTTGGCAGAAACTGGGGCTCGCCCAGTTGTCTTATTTTTTGTGTCAAAATGTCCATTTGTATAATGTCCAATATTTTGGTTAGCCAGTCTTTCAAATTCGGAGATTCTTTTATTTTCCAAACTCTTGCCAAGGTCAGTCTAGCCGCAGTACTAATGTGAAATAGTATTCTATCATCATTTTTCTTTAATATTGAGTTTTAGAATCCTAGTAGGTATGTTCTGGTTTTAATTTGAATTTGGTTCCTATCATCTTTTGTGTCATTTTGGTGAATTGTCTTCCAAAATTCTTTGATTTTCCCACATGTCCACCATTGGTGAAAGAAGGTTCCTATTTTTTCCCCACATTTCCAGCATAATGTAGAGTTCTTTTTGTTGAATTTTGCTAATCTGTCCGGGGTTTAATGCCAACGGAACTGCATCTTATACCAATTTTCTTTTATATCTGTTGCCACTGTGTATTCCCCCCCCCCCCCCCCCAGATCTCTTCCCAATGGTCCAAATTTAAATTATGGCCTACATCTTTTGCCCAATTGATCATGCATTCCTTGATTTGTTCTTTTTCAGTTACCCACATTAGTAAACGTTGGTAAAGTATTTTTTATTAATTTTGTGTCTTTTTGCATTATTATTTCCCATATCCCCTTGTCCGAGTTAAGGCCCATTTTGGCGTCTTCTTTGTAACTTGATTGTACTTGAGAAGGAAAAATAAGACTGATTGGACAAACGTTATAAAATTCCTGAGAAATAGAAAAATGGATCTTACAATAGATCTGTCTTGTATATAGAAGTGAGCTAATGGAAAGGAGGCTAGAGAAAATGACAAAAGTTAAAGGAAAATGAAAAAAAGTCTCCGAAGCACCGATGTGAAGTCAAACAGTACTTCATTTTTTTATTAATTTTTTCTTCTCCTCTTTGTTTCACTCCCTTTCTCTCTTCTCACCATTTTTTACTACTTGATTTTTGTTCTCCCACTTTCACTGTATCTACACTTACAAGTAATAAATAAAATTATGAAAAAAGGATAGGAAGCCTTGAATAGAGGTGCATCAGGCACAAAGAAATTCTATGAGGTCATAATGGGTTTTTTTAAAAGAAATAGTCTCTGATGCCATTGATACCTCAAGGGAGCAGCCAGGCCAAGGTTTAAGTATGGAGAGAAAGCTAAAACCAAGAAGCTTCTTCTAAAAATACATTTTTACATTTGTCAAGTGAGATGAGAGACAAGCTTTCATTTCTTTAGTTCCCATTCCAAACTGAACTAAGCAAAAGTACATAAAAGACCAATTGCAGTTTGTAAACAGATGGCATTAGATTAAAAAGAACGTCATTGTAGTTCATTTGTAAATGCAGTTTTGGGCGAAGGCAATTAGCTGTCATTTTAAAATGTACTGTATATACTTGAGTATAAGCCTAGTTTTTTAGCCTTTTTTTAGGACTGAAAAAAAAAACTCCTCGGCTTATATGTAAGCCGCCCCGAGTCCCTTCGGGGAGATGGGGCTGGGTATAAGAATAAAGTTATTATTATTATTATTATTATTATTATTATTATTATTATTATTAATAATAATAATATTCAGGTAAGGGTCCCCGTGGGCTTATATTCAGGTTAGCTTATACTCAGGTATATATGGTATATTTATTATTTTTCTCTATTAGTATTGGTCTTGTTACATGTATTATTTTACTCTATTAATTATTATTATTACATTAATTATTTTTCTCTATTATTGTTGTTACTTTTACATTTATTTTACTCTATTTTATTATTAATACATTTATTATTTTATTCCATTTATTATTCCTTTTTGTAAGGTTCTTCTTGCAGGCATAGAGAACAATGCAAATACATTTTCATTAGAAATATGTAAATACGATAAAATACATGAGACACTCAACAGTATGGGTGGACCATACTGTTCATTGTAAAATGCATACATATAAATCTTAAGGGTAAAGGTTTCCCCTGACGTTACGTCCAGTCGTGACCGACTCTGGGGGTTGGTGCTCATCTCCATTTCTAAGCCAAAGAGCCGGCATTATCCATAGACACCTCCAAGGTCATGTGGCCGGCATGACTGCATGGAGCGCCGTTGCCTTCCCGCTGGAGCTGTACCTATTGATCTACTCACATTGGCATGTTTTCAAACTCCTAGGTTGGCAGGAGCTGGGGCTAACAGCGGGCGCTCATTCCACTCCCGGGATTTGATCCTGGGACCTTTTGGTCCGCAAGTTCAACAACTCAGCGCTTTAACACACTGTGCCACCAAGAGCCCCCATATACATCTTACCTTAACGTTCTTCATGCATTTCCATGAAATGTAGATGATAGAAATTATAATAGCTGTCAGCAGTAGCAGCGCACTACGAATAATCCATGCCTCTATGGTCCTTTGTGAAACGTCTACGCCAAAAAGAAGACACACATCTGATTGCTCTCTTTTCCAATGTTGTTCTCTTTCTTGAGGTGTTTGTTTTTGAAGTGAACCTTGCAGTGCTCATCTCCATTTCTAAGCTGAAGAGCCGGCGTTCTCCGTAGACACGTCCAAGGTCATGTGGCCGGCCCCGTTGCCTTCCCACTGGAGCGATACCTATTGACCTAATCACATTTGCATGCTTTCAAACTGCTAGGTTGGCAGGAGCTGGGGCTAAAAGCGGGTGCTCACTCCACTTCACCACCGGGGCGCCTTATTCTTCTAGATGGGAAAAAAACAGAAATAAAGCCTGGATTTGTACAGAATGTCCAGATTTGAGGAAATGATACACAGAAAGCCCGAATCTGTGTTTAGAAAGCCAAAGTTCAGTCTGTACCATAAAAATGTGTGCAAATTCGTATTCTCTGTAAAATTAAGGCAGTTTGATACCACTCATGGCCCGGGCTGTGGCGCAGGCTGTTCACTCTTGGTCAAATCACTCTGATCAAGAGGTCATGAGTTCGAGGCCAGCTCGGAGCCTGCTTTTGTCTCTGTCTTTGTTCTATGTTAAAAGGCATTGAATGTTTGCCTATATGTGTACAATGTGATCCGCCCTGAGTCCTCTTCGGTGTGAGAAGGGCGGAATATAAATACCGTAAATAAATAAATAAATGCTATGGAATCCTTGAATATGTTGAGTAACCTATTACACTGATCGAACTTTAAAAATCATCCTCATCCAGATTCTGTCCAGTTTCATTATGTTTCACTTTGATCTCACCGGATTCTTTCTTACTGGCTGCAAGTTTTTGTGGAACTTTGCTCGTTGCTCAAGAAAACAGCAGAACGCCATCATGGACAAGGAGTACTACTACACCAAGGAGGAGCAGTTCAAACCAGTCTTCAAGGACCTGGAGTTCAAGGGCTGGTACACGATAGATGGCCCTCCAAACTGGTCAGACATCCATGTCCACAAGCAGATGTATGAGATCATAGAGAACTCCCTCTTCCTCAAGTTGAACCCTGTAAAGAAGTGTGATTTTTTTAGTTTACAGATGCCATGTTTAATTGTGTTTTAAAAGTCATGTTTAACTGTGTTTTTAAAAAGGGTTAATATTTCAGTTACTCAGCACTCAGAGTTGGTTGCCATGTAGAAGGGGGCGGAGCCAACTGGGTTAGCTGAAGAGAGCAGAATTTGGAGGGAAAAGTCAGTCAGTGTGTCTGTGGTCAGCGAACCACAGGGAAGTGTGGGCTTTGTTGAAGCTCAGGGAAGGCTGATCCTAAGTTAGGGATCAGGGATAAAATAAGTTTGGTGACTTATTTTAAGGTAGTCTGTAATTGGAGGAATTGCAGTTAGGACTGATTCTCAGTTGGAGAATCAGGGTGGCTCAAAGGTTGGATTAAAATAAGTCAGTTTAAAATAAGTTTGGTGGTGTTCCGTCCCCCAGGACGATGGTTTGCCTTACCTATTGGTCGTTTGTTTGTTTTCCCTCCTTTACATTTTGTTTCAGCCTCTGGCTGCAAAGGCCCAGGAAAAGTGGCTTGGAGTCTGCAAGAGCTGGCTGCAGTCTTCTTTGCAATGATTGGTCAAAGAGTACAACATCTTAGGACCGCCCTTTTTTACCAGGGTCTAGTCTCCATTTTGGAGCCTCATTTTGGCTATAGTCTTCCAACGTGCTGCAGCTGTGCAAAGCTAACTGGGACAAATCATCCTCAAAACCAGGCCAATCTAAGCCTATCCAAATTAGATAAGTATTGAATTATACTGATCTGGAATAGAAAATCTAATTAGAGGAGCAAGGTTATTCCGTCGCTTCTAGAACTAATCTTTGCTGTAAAGATAGGGAAGGAAAGAGTTTCTCCTTCTATTATAGACAGCGTGATTAGGGTGTAGTGGTTTTATAATCACCTTTGCCTTCTGGAACCAGGGATAATTCTGTAACTAAAACCTATAGAAATTTGTTTCATTTTCTGTAACTTTAAGATCTGTGCCAAGTTTACAACCTTGTATGAATAAACATCCTTTTTTTTTTTTTTGAAGTTTTCCAGACTCAGTCGTTCAATATTTTTAGGACAGCTTATAGGGATTTGCAGTTCGCCCGGATAAAGGACGGCACTTTTCAGCTTTATAGTTTTTTTTATTGTCTGGTGGACGGCACAGGTGGCTTATTTTAGCGTAGTCTGTCTCCTGACTAGAACAGATATTCTGTGATTGAAGTGGAATTTTAGGAAGTTTGAAACACCTCATTCTGTTATTGCAATTGTTAAGGAAAGTGCCTCTAAGTGAGAATTATATCCATTAAGCTTGTGCCTGAATAAACTTGTTATGGTTCTCTCAAACATCTCAGTCTGTCATACATACACACATCAAGAATAAAGAAGAAAGAAGAACAATAAAAGTCTCCTCTCTAAGTAGCCGGTGGCTAAATCTTCCAATAGTGGTGGCAAGAGTTGATAATCCCCTTAACATCTGGTGGCCGCATTATAAACATTTTTACCTCTGGTGGCAGCATTTAAATAAAACATATTTATATTGGTGGCAGCGGATATAGTTATATATATAAAATATATAATAATAACCTCTTTACATTTGGTGGCAGCGGTGGGATTTCAAAGGGATTCCCCCCTGTCTGAAAGAACCTCCGTCAGTCATAGATCTCTACAAATTGGTGGCAGCGGTGGGATTAAAAAGGATTCCCCCCTGCAGCGGATATAGTTATATATAATATAATTAATTAATAAAAACATCATCCTTCTCCACATCTCTGCAATTGGTGTCAGAGGTGGGATTTTCAAAAGGATTCCCCTCTGCCTGAGTTCGTTACAATTTGGTGGCAGCGGTGGGATTAGAAAGGATTCCCCCCCTGCCTGAGTTCTCAACAATTTAAATAAATGTGATTTTTGTTCCTTCAAACATCTTAGTCTCTGTCATACATACACACATCAAGAATGGACAAGAAGAAAGAAGAAAAATAAAAGTCTCCTCTCTAAGTAGCCAGTGGCTAAACCATAGAATCATAGAATAGTAGAGTTGGAAGAGACCTCATGGGCCATCCAGTCCAACCCCCTGCCAAGAAGCAGGAAATTGCATTCAAAGCACCCCCGACAGATGGCCATCCAGCCTCTGTTTAAAAGCCTCCAAAGAAGGAGCCTCCACCACAGTCCGGGGGAGAGAGTTCCACTGTCGAACAGCTCTCACAGTGAGGAAGTTCTTCCTGATGTTCAGGTGGAATCTCCTTTCCTGTAGTTTGAAGCCATTGTTCCGTGTCCTAGTCTGCAGGGCAGCAGAAAACAAGCTTGCTCCCTCCTACGTATGACTTCCCCATACATATTTGTACATGGCTATCATGTCTCCTCTCAGCCTTCTCTTCTGCAGGCTAAACATGCCCAGTTCTTTAAGCCTCTCCTCATAGGGCTTGTTCTCCAGACCTTTGATCATTTTAGTTGCCCTCTTCTGGACGCTCTCCAGCTTGTCAACATCTCCCTTCAACTGTGGTGCCCAAAATTGGAGGCAGTATTCCAGGTGTGGTCTGACCAAGGCAGAGTAGAGGGGGAGCATGACTTCCCTGGATCTAGACGCTATTCCCCTATTGATGCAGGCCAAAATCCCGTTGGCTTTCTTAGCAGCCGCATCACATTGCTGGCTCATGTTTAACTTGTTGTCCACAAGGACTCCAAGACCTTTTTCACATGTACTGCTGTCTAGCCAGGTGTCCCCCATTCTGTATCTTTGATTTCCATTTTTTCTGCCGAAGTGAAGTATCTTGCATTTGTCCCTGTGGAACTTCATTTTGTTAGTTTCGGCCCATCTCTCTAGTCTGTCAAGATCGTTTTGAATTCTGCTCCTTTCTTCTGGAGTGTGGCTATCCCTCCCAGTTTGGTGTCATCTGCAAACTTGATGATCGTGCCTTCTAAATCTTCCAATAGTCGTGGCAAGAGTTGATAATCCCCTTAACATCAGGTGGCAGCATTTAAACAAGACATCTTTTACAATTGGTGGCAGCGGTGGGATTTCAAAGGGATTCCCCCCTGTCTGAAAGAACCTCAGTCGGTCATAGATCTCCACAAACCCCATGACAAAAACATGGACCTGCCCTTCAGCGTCTTTGAATCCATGATCGACATCATCAACAGAGAGGCCACAATGATCTTTGCGGAGTTGATGTACATCTTGGCCACAGAGGAGGCAGAGCGCATCGAGGTGGACCACGTGGCACAGGTGACGGCCACCACCAGTGGGGAGAACTCCACGGTGGCCGAGTATCTCATTGCCCAGCACAGCACCATCAAAATGCTTCACAGCCGTGTCAAACTCATTTTGGAGTAGGTCAAAACTGTCGCACCTCAGTCTTGATTCACCTTGCTCTAGCACACAAACTCCACAGCAGGTTTGGGTCTTTTTAGTTTATTAAAGATAGATAGTAAAAAATTCTTCAAAAGTAAAAGTAAAGCATCAAAAGTCAGTTACAAATATAGTATTGAGTTATAAGTCCAGAGCTTACCAGGAATAAACAACATCCAAAGGAAACATGACAAAATCCAAGAAACATGGATACATGGCCTGCAATATAATCCAAAGCACTGCAGGAAATCTGGAGCTTGCTTCTCCAGTAGCGAGAAAGTTGCTTTGACAACAGCTTTTCCCCAAAGCACCCCTTTTATCACATCACTCTTTGCAACACATGAAAGTATTTCTTTGCCCTCTCACCTCCCCTCGGCTGTTTGCAATCCTTACACTACGCCATACTCTCAATTCCAAATGCTCAGCTCTATCTAAGAAGCCCATCCCATCAAGGCCAGTTTGCTCATTAACTCGCTGAGATTCATTAGTAAGCTGGGAATCTTCCAACCTCCCATCCTCCATTCTCAAGTCAGTGTACACCTGGCTGGCTTCACTGGGTTCAGGGTCATCAACTCCAAACCTGCCTGCGGGAAACTGAACTTGTACTCTCTGTTCCTCATCTTCCAAAGCTACAGGCCTTTCGGGGATATTTTGAACGTGAATCTTTCTTTCCTCATCAAAATTGATTTTAGATTCAAGCTGAGTCACAACAAAAGCATGAGAGGTGCCCTTCAATCATGAGATCCTGCATGAGACCTATGTGCTCTGCCACTGCCGGCCAGTGCTGAGCATGGACAAGTTCAAGACAAATTTCTATGATCAATGCAACACCGTAGGCCTGATGACCTACCTGGGCACCATCACCAAGACCTGCAACACCGTGAACAAGTTTGTAAACAAATTTAACATCCTCTATGACCTCCAGGGCATCGGCCTCAGGATGCAAGGGCTTTTCTTCTGAGGCCTCAAATAACCCCCCCCCCCCAAATAAAGTCATTATGCTGTCAAAAAAAGAAAACAAAACAGGGGAAACTCCTGTACCACAAATTGGTAAATTGGTTAATATTTTGCCACAATTAGAAAGTATGGAAGACTTTCCCCATCCTGATTGTGTTCAGGTAGGTTGAGATTGATTCAGCCGTGAGAGAAAAGCACTCTTACATTTATTTCAGAGTCGGAGCCGGTCCAACGATGAGGCGAATTAAGCGGTCGCTTGGGGCGCAAAACATGCGGGGGTGCAGTTGAGACTGCTTTTTCTGTTGATTTCTTGTAAAACATGATGTTTTGGTGATTAATTTGTAAAATCTTAATGTAATTTGATGTTTAATAGGCTTTTCCTTAATCCCTCCTAATTATCCAACATTTTCGCTTATCCAATGCTTTTATTTTTCAGTGATTGGTTTGGGCGGGGGGGGGGGGGGGCGGCAAAATTCTGTTTGCCTACACTTGAAAAATACCTAGGGCCGGCTCTGTTCAGAGGACAGGCATTTCCCAAGTTATGAACAAGATCAGTTCTGTAGATTTGTTAAGTTGAATTTCTATGTAAGTTAATAGGTATATTATCTAAGTGTAACTCCAGCCAAATAATTATAATATAATTAAAATAATTTTATTTCTTATTTATTTACTGTATATACCGCTTTTCTCACCCCTGGGGAGACTCAAAGTGGTTTACCACATAGTAATAGCAAAATTCAGTGCCAGACATACATGTAAACCAAATCATATATCCAAACAATGAACGCATAGCTGTGTATTAAAACAATAGAACCATTAGAACATAAGATATAAACAACATTTAGACATAGAATTAAAACACCTAGTAGAAACATTAAATTCACATGATCCAAAATCGTAGACCGGGGGCATTCCGATTATCAATTAGATATATTCCCTAGTTATTTCTTCTTGCATTGCGTTACTTCACAGGCCAAAAGCTTGGTCCCATAATCATAAAGGCCAAGAGGGAGGGCTCTGATCTAATCTCACTGAAGAGAGAGTTCCAGAGCCAAGGAGTCACCACTGAGAAGACCCCACCAACTGCACTTGCGAAGGAGGTGGGACTGAGAGCAGGACCTCCCTAGAAGATCTTAGCCTCTGTGATGATTCATAGAGGACAGGTCATTAGGGGGGAATTGAAAGGACATAGAGGACATTAGGACAGGTAAGCTGGGCCAGAACCATTTAGGGCTTCATAGGCTAAAGCCAGCACTTTGAATTGTGCTCAGTAGCAGACTGGCAGCCGGTGGAGCTGACGTAACAAGAGGGTTGTGTGCTCCCTGTATGCCTCTTCTCACAGTTCGATAGGGAAGGGTTAACACCACTGTGGTGTTCATTTTGCTGCTTGTGCCCCTGTTCAAGATTCCACTTCACTTTCAGTCCCTGGGATCACTGGATTTTGAAAAACTTAGCTTGTTGTGAAAACAAGGAACTGAGATAATGCTTCAGTGGAGACCCCGTTTCCCCATGAGAATAACTCTTCCAGGAGTGAATTTCCCTTCCAAGGTACAGATTTCTCTCACTTCCTGTTGTAAAAAAGAGTGCCAGACAAAGAATTTTGGACATAGAAGCACAAAAAGATAGCTACTCTCAGTGGGGTTGCCAACCTAAAATGGCTGAACCAATATAAATGTACATTTCAATTGTGAACTATCTAAAAATCCAAATGCCAAAACACTTTAGGTAGGTATTTACTTGAGCTAGATTTGATCAGCTTGATACAATGGTTAGATATGGGAGATTTAACAACATCCCTTATAATGAACGGTTCTGTATCTGTGGAGCACCTGAAATTGAGGATTTAGCACATATATTATTTGACTGTAAATTATATCAGAAGGTGAGAGATTTTTTCCTTGGTCCATATATCAAATGGACAATGCACGGGGAATCGCACATCAGAACAACATATTTTATGTGCGGTCAAGATCCAAAAATAACATATAAAACGGCTCTGAACTTAAGCATAACAATATGTTTGAGATCCACATATGTGGGGTTGATTGGGGTAAATTGCAGGGGTGACAATGAATTATGATGTACACACTCAGTTTTATCATATTTATTTATTGTATTGTTACAAGTGTTTTATCTAATTTTTGTATAGAATGTAATCAGGTCTTTTCAAGCCTGTTTGTTTGGCTTGGTACTTTGATATGGACTAAGGGCTAATCAATAAAATGTTCTGTCCTCACTTCCTGTTGTTTCATCCCATTCTTAACTATGAGTCGTTTGTAAGTCAGATTTTTGTAATTGGGAAACTGCCAGTAAGTGTATACTTTCAATTCCTCCTTCACTGATTTCCAAATCAGTGGTTTGGGCTGATCAAGAAAAGCAGGGCAATGCCACCCCCTACTGGTTCACAACTTGCAGTGAAAAAGGTACTTTTCCCAGGGAGAAGAAAAGTGTAATTGAATCCTAGAATTGGAGGAGATCCCATTCTACTGAACAGGAAGATACAAGCTAAGTTCTCCCAACAGATGACAATCCAGCCTTTATGAAAAGTCATCAGAGAAGGAAACTCAATCATACCTTCTTTTTTTTCATGTCAGTAACAACTTGAGAAACTACACGTCGCTTCTTGTGTGAGACAATTGGCTGTCTGCAAGGACGTTGCCCAGGGGGCACCCAGATGTTTTGATGTTTTACCATCCTTGTAGGAGGCTTCTTTCATGTCCCCGCATGGAGAACTAGAGCTGACAGAGGGAACTCATCCACGCTCTCCCCAGATTCGAACCAGCAATCTTCATGTCAGCAACTCAACCTTCAGGTGGGCAGTTCTGCCAGCACCAGGGTTTAACCCATTGCACCACCGGGGGCTCCAGTGACCACTATTAAACAGTTATCTGACTTCCGGTTATCAGACCTACCGTATTATCTGACGTGCTTGCTGGAGGGACAAGATTCTTCCCTTCGACAAGCACCCGGTTTAGGGACACCCCATACATGTTGCTGCCTAGCAAGATGCACCGGGCTTCTCCAAAGTGCAGGCAGTCGCCGGAGGGACAGGCCTCGTCCCTCTGGCAAGTTTAGGGAAGCCTGGGTGCATGTTGCTAGGCAGCAACATGCACCGGGTTTCCTTAAACTGAGTGCTTGCCGAAGGGAAGAGTCTTGTCCCTCCGGCAAGCATCCGCACTTTGGAGAAGCCCGGTGCATCTTGCTAGGCAACACGCACCGGGGCTCTCCAAAGTGCAGTTGCCGGAGGGACAAGCCTCATCCCTCTGGCGAGTGCCTAGTTTAGGGAAGCCTGGGTGCGTGTTGCCAGGCAGTAACACGCACCGGGCTTCCCTAAACTGGGTGCTTGCCGAAGGGAAGAATCTAGTCCCTCCAGCAAGCACGTCAGATAATATGTTAGGTCGGATAACCGGAAGTCGGATAACAGGAACTCTATTGTAATAACAACAACACGTTATTTATATTCCACCCTATCTCCCCAAGGGGACTCAGGGCGGATCACAATAGAGACTCTTCCCTTCGGCAAGCACCCGGCTTGATGGGAGGGATAATAGGGCCTTCCTATTATCTGAAAGTTCCAGTTATCCAACATTCTGCCCACCTATTTATGTCAGATTACAGGAACTCTACTGCATTATTATTAGTAGTATTGTATGACACAGCAAACAAGATAGATATGCTGGATTTCGTATCACAAAATCACAAGTCGAACACTTCCCAAGTGTCTAGGACTATGTGATGTATTTTCGGATGGTGCCTGCAGATCCCATTAGGGTGGCCTTTTACAGTTGGCAGATCGTAATTTTGTCAATGACTATTGTTTCCAAATGCCGGCTTATTATTATTATTATTATTATTATTATTATTATTATTATTATTATTATTACTACTACTACTACTACTACCTTCCTTCTGGAGCGGTATCTATTGATCTACTCACATTTCCATGTTTTCGAACTGATTTCAAATCCTGTAGTTTAAATCCCTTATTCCCACAAGCAGCAGAAAGTAAGCTAACCCTCTCTTCAATATGACACCAATACAGCAATGTTCCTGCATTGCACACAACATACAAGGGAACAAAATGCAATGCTCCTCAAACTGCCTGAAAAGGCCTGCCAGTAGGATCTCTACTATAAGTGTTAGCTTTGGTACTTTTCTTATATTGTGTGAGAAAGGTCTTCAGTGTCTCATAAGGCAAAGATGGGGATGCAAGCGTAGAGCTATGTTCCAATTTGAGATTAATAATAGCACTAAGGACATAGGGTCGTGTCAAAGTTAAAGGTCCCATTGATTTCTTACTGACCTGGCAAGGTAGAAGGCAGCAGGAAAAGAGGAAAATGGATAGACTCAATCAAGGAAGCCACATCCCTGAGTCTAAGGGACTTGAGCAGTGCTGTTGACAACAGGGTGATTTGGAGGCTTCACATTCATGAGGTCACCATAAGTCAAAGCCAACTTGATGGCAACTAACAACAACTCCGGAATAGCTTTCTCAAAATTTTTTACTCCAAGTATCCCTTGAAATAGTTTTCAGGACTCAAGGGAAGCACTCTGAGACAAATTATTTTACCCACAGCTCAAAAACATAGTTAATATCTTTTTCAGTCATGATTGTTCATGGAAACTCTACTAACCTCCTGGAACCCTGGTTGAGAAAACTTGGATCCAAAGCTTCTTTCTCCTCTCAGGTTGGTATCTCTGTCCAAATGCCTCCCCGGCTCTTTGTACCGAAACTTCTCATTCCCCAGAGCAACCATCTTTCAATTAAGGCCCTTTCTTCAAACCTTTTTGCTTATCTCCCCAACTTTATCTAATATAAACTACTAAGGATTCTTTTGGATCAATTATGTCTCGCTCCTGCCTCCAGGTCCCTCTGTGTAATTTCGAAAGCTTAATATCTCTGCGACTTGTCAGCCTCCGGGGCAAACATGTCCAGATGAATCCTACAAAGTATCTCAAGGCTTTAATTCAATTGTGTCTGACTTTCTTTGTCGTTGTCGTCTTCATCTCCTTCTTCGCCGCAGCCCCAACTCATGAACATAATTCTGTTAGGGCCAAGAAGCCTTTTTAGCAATAATTGAATAGCTCATGTTCAAATTATCAGCTGTACTAGCCAGAACAGCCAAGCAATTGACTCCTTCTGACCTTGAAGGATGCAGCTCTAGCTTTGTTCATCCAGCCTAAAGAGGTTTAGTTGTCAAACATTTGGCTCAAGAGATACAATTTGCTTGAAGCTATCTCAGTGGTAAGCATTGCTGAGTTTTGAGGATACACTCATGATGGGTTTAGCAGGGCCAGCCCTATCATTAAGCAAAGGATAGTGGTCATTTCAGGCAACAAAGACTGAGAGGTGGTGACCATCTATATATATAACTCTGTTCTGTCCATTTCTACCTTAATAAATACAGTGAAATTACAAAACCCAGAACCACGAAACTTGGCAACAAAACACATGATCATCCCCGCTGTGTTTAAATGACAAAACCAAAACACAATTTAAAGTCCATGTCCCTCAAAATCCAAAAATCCAAAACAGCTATGTGCGCATGCACAGAGCTGGCCCCTGGCCCCACCCTTGGAAGACATACGGGTATTTCAGCAGCACGCGAGCAGCCCAACCACAGCTTGCCTCATGCTGGGGAAGATGACTCGGCTGAGGGGAAAAAGGAGAAAGCTTTCCCCATCTTAGGCATCCAAAAACTAATCAGTGAGGGACAACCGGACATTTGCAAACACGCCCGGGGGGGGGGGGAGGTGAGGTTACAGAGGAAGGAGGGGAAAATCAATTTGCTATCTATGTTTAGGGCTTAGGAATAAAGTGTGGTCCCCGCCCGATATCTAGAGAGGACACATTCCTGAACATATTGTAACAGAAAATGGTGGATACAGTAGAGTCTCGCTTATCCAACATAAACGGGCCGGCAGAATGTTGGATAAGCGAATATGTTGGATAATAAGGAGGCATTAAGGAAAAGCCTATTAAACATCAAATTAGGTTATGATTTTACAAATTAAGCACCAAAACATCATGTTAGACAACAAATTTGGCAGAAAAAGTAGTTCAATACGCAGTAATGCTATGTAGTAATTACTGTATTTACGAATTTAGCCCCAAAATATCATGATATATTGAAAACTTTGACTACAAAAATGCGTTGGATAATCCAGAACGTTGGATAAGCGAGTGTTGGATAAGTGAGACTCTACTGTATTAGCAAAATGAATGACTTCTACTGAAAGGTACTATGGAGTCATGTTTGAGGACTTTGTAAATCCAAATTTCCAGTGGAAACATACTATAGAATCACCTGAAGGACCTTTACATACCTAGAGAAGATATATTTTGTGTGTGGGGGTAAAATTGCAGATATCCCTGTGGATACAGGAGGTCATACTATAGTCTCTTCTGTCTTTTCTCCCTGCTCTTTCTGGATCATTTGGTTTGAGGAATTGATGAGCTATCTTGCCAGGGACATAAAAAACAACAAAAAAGGCTTTTTTGCTTACGTTGGTAGAAAAAGGAAGAAAAAGGAGGCGATAGGGCCATTGCAAGGAGAAGATGGGGTGATGGCGACAGGGGACAGGGAAAAGGCAGAACTACTTAATGCCTTCTTTGCCTCGGTCTTCTCAGAAAAAGAAAGCCATCTTCAACCTCAGCAACACGGAATGGACGAAGGATTGGGGGAAATCCAACCCCAAATAGGGAAACAAGTTGTCCAGGAACACTTGGCCTCTCTAAACAAATTCAAGTCCCCAGGGCCAGATCAGCTACACCCAAGAGTACTGAAGGAACTAGCGGAAGTTATTTCAGAACCACTGGCAATTATCTTCGAGAGTTCTTGGAGAACGGGAGAAGTCCCAGCAGATTGGAGGAGGGCGAATGTGGTCCCTATCTTCAAGAAGGGAAAAAAGAACGACCCAAACAATTACCGTCCGGTCAGCCTCACATCAATACCAGGCAAAATTCTGGAAAAGATCATTAAGGAAGTGGTCTGCGAACACTTAGAAACAAATGCGGTCATTGCTAATAGTCAACACGGATTTACCAAAAACAAGTCATGCCAGACTAATCTGATCTCTTTTTTCGATAGAGTTACGAGTTGGGTCGATACAGGGAATGCTGTGGATGTAGCGTACCTGGATTTCAGTAAGGCCTTCGACAAAGTCCCCCACGACCTTCTGGCAAACAAACTAGTAAAATATGGGCTAGACAAAACGACGGTTAGGTGGATCTGTAATTGGCTAAGCGAACGAACCCAAAGGGTGCTCACCAATGCGTCGTCTTCATCATGGAAAGAAGTGTCAAGTGGAGTGCCGCAGGGCTCCGTCCTGGGCCCGGTTCTGTTCAACATCTTTATTAACGACTTAGACGAAGGGTTAGAAGGCACGATCATCAAGTTTGCAGACGACACAAAACTGGGAGGGATAGCTAACACTCCAGAAGACAGGAGCAGAATTCAAAACGATCTTGACAGACTAGAGAGATGGGCCGAAACTAACAAAATGAAGTTCAACAGGGACAAATGCAAGATACTTCACTTCGGCAGAAAAAATGGAAATCAAAGATACAGAATGGGGGACGCCTGGCTTGACAGCAGTGTGTGCGAAAAAGACCTTGGAGTCCTCGTGGACAACAAGTTAAACATGAGCCAACAATGTGATGCGGCTGCTAAAAAAGCCAATGGGATTCTGGCCTGCATCAATAGGGGAATAGCGTCTAGATCCAGGGAAGTTATGCTCCCCCTCTATTCTGCCTTGGTCAGACCACACCTGGAATACTGTGTCCAATTTTGGGCACCACAGTTGAAGGGAGATGTTGACAAGCTGGAAAGCGTCCAGAGGAGGGCGACTAAAATGATTAAGGGTCTGGAGAACAAGCCCTATGAGGAGCGGCTTAAAGAGCTGGGCATGTTTAGCCTGCAGAAGAGAAGGCTGAGAGGAGACATGATAGCCATGTACAAATACGTGAAGGGAAGTCATAGGGAAGAGGGAGCAAGCTTGTTTTCTGCTGCCCTGCAGACTAGGACACGGAACAATGGCTTCAAACTACAGGAAAGGAGATTCCACCTGAACATCAGGAAGAACTTCCTCACTGTGAGAGCTGTTCGACAGTGGAACTCTCTCCCCGGGGCCGTGGTGGAGGCTCCTTCCTGGGAGGCTTTTAAGCAGAGGCTGGATGGCCATCTGTCGGGGGTGCTTTGAATGCGATTTCCTGCTTCTTAGCAGGGGGTTGGACTAGATGGCCCATGTGGTCTCTTCCAACTCTACTATTCTATGATTCTATGATTCTATGATTCAGTAGTGCCTGTTTGATGATGATGGTAAGGATGATGAAGATTTCTGAGTATGCAATTCACAAGAAGCCGCTAGTCTCCCATGCTCTCTCCTCTCAGTCAATTGGGTAAAGGCTGTCCTACTCTTGGAATGGCTCAGTGCTTGCTGAAGTGGAAGCAAGAGTCCATCCCAGGGATGGTCTTCATGGGAGGAAAAGCTAATCCAAAGTGAATAAAACACCTAGCCTAAGATGAGTGGGACTGTAAGTGGAGGAAAGAGGCCAGTGACATCATAATAATGTCAACCAGTAGCCAGGGGAGCTATTGTTGCTCTTCCCATTGACTATCTTACTAAGGCGAAAATCTGAAGCTCAAGCAAATTCATGCATTTCCATTCTCACCTGGACCCAAGTAAAGACTTCACTTTAGGAGAAACACTGGAGGACCAATGTGCTTTCTGAAAGAATAATACCAACTGTCACCATTGGGTGGCACCTTCATCCATCTATCTAACGGTATCTTTTTTCACTCCTGTTCTTGTGTGCCTTCAAGTCATTTCCAATTTATGAATTTAAGCCTATACAGAATGTCCATAGTGGACCCTCGGGATCCACTCATCTTAACCTTTCTGGGAAGGCAATTAATGCCACTTTCACTGTCATGCCTCAAGTCTATGAAATCATGAGAATTATAGTATCTCAAAGTTTTTTAGTTTTCTCTGCCGAAGGCTGTTGGTGACTACAAACTACAAGTCCTGGGATTCCATAACATTGAGCCACAACAGTGAAAGTTGACTCAAACTGCATTCAATTTACAATGTAAATAAATCCTCAGAGAGAGAATGTTTTGCTTAACTTAAAAAAGAAAATCAAAGTAGCTCCAAAAAATAGCAGAAAAATAAGGCTAGGTTTCCCAGCCCAATTGAAACATTCCTCAATGTTTATTGTCAAAGGCCTTCATGGCCGGAATCACTGGGTTGCTGTGAGTCTTTCGGGCTATAAGGCCATGCTCCAGAAGTTTTCTCTCCTGACGTTTCACTCCACAACTGTGGCAGGCATCCTCAGAGGTTGTAAGGTACAGGCATCCTCACAGGTTGTGAGATACATGCATCCTGAGAGGCTGTGAGATACAGGCATCCTCGGAAGTTGTGAGATACAGGCATCCACAGAGGTTTTGAGATACAGGCATCCTCAGAGGTTGTGAGATACAGGCATCCACAGAGGTTATGAGATACAGGCATCCTCGGAGGTTGTGAGGTACAAGCATCCTCACAGGTTGTGAGAAACAGGCTTCTTCGGCGGTTGTGAGGTACAGGCATCCTCAGAGGTTGTGAGATACAAGCATCCTCAGAGGTTGTGAGATACAGGCATCCTCAGAGGTTGTGAGATACAAGCATCCTCAGAGGTTGTGAGACACAGGCATCCTCAGAGGTTGTAAGATACAGGCATCCTGAGAGGTTGTGAGATACAGGCATTCTCAGAGGTTGTGAGATACAGGCATCCACAGAGGTTGTGAGATACAGGCATCCTCAGAGGTTGTGAGATACAGGCATCCACAGAGGTTGTGAGATACAGGCATCCTCAGAGATTGTGAGATACAGGCATCCTTGGAGGCTGTGAGATACAGGCATCCTCAGAGGTTGTGAGATAGAGGCATCCACAGAGGTTGTGAGATACAGGCATCCTCAGAGGTTGTGAGATACAGGCATCCTCGGAGATTGTGAGATACAGGCATCCTTGGAGGCTGTGAGATACAGACATCCTCAGAGGTTGTGAGATACAGGCATCCTCAGAGGTTGTGAGATACAAGCATCCTCAGAGGTTGTGAGATACAGGCATTCTCAGAGGTTGTGAGACACAGGCATCCTCAGAGGTTGTGAGATACAGGCATCCTGAGAGGTTGTGAGATACAGGCATCCACAGAGGTTGTGAGATACAGGCATCCTCAGAGGTTGTGAGATACAGGCATCCACAGAGGTTGTGAGATACAGGCATCCTCAGAGGTTGTGAGATACAGACATCTTCAGAGGTTGTGAAATAGAGGCATCCTCAGAGGTTGTGAGATAGAGGCATCCACGGAGATTGTGAGATACTGGCATCCTCAGAGGTTGTGAGACACAGGCATCCACGGAGATTGTGAGATACTGGCATCCTCAGAGGTTGTGAGATACAGGCATCCTCAGAGGTTGTGAGATACAGACATCTTCAGAGGTTGTGAAATAGAGGCATCCTCAGAGGTTGTGAGATAGAGGCATCCTCGGAGCTTGCGACACACAGGCATCCACGGAGCTTGCAAGACACAGGCATCCACGGAGGTTGTGAGATACAGGCATCCTCAGAGGTGGTGAGATAGAGACATCCTCAGAGGTTGTGAGATACAGGCATCCTCAGAGGTGGTGAGATAGAGACATCCTCAGAGGTTGTGAGATACAGGCATCCTCGGAGCTTGTGAGATACCGGCATCATCAGAGGTTATGAGGTACAGGCGTCCTCAGAGGTTGTGAGGTACAACCTCTGAGTATGCCTGCCACAGTTGTGGGCAAAACATCAGGAGAGAAAACTTCTGGAACATGGCCATACAGCCCAAAAGACTCACAGCAACCCATTCCTCAATGTGGCTTTTCCTTAGGATCACCTAAGTCTCGTAGAAAGTATAAAGCATCGACATCCATAATATGATCAGGGTCACTTGCTGGATGCTTTTTCCTGCTTTTTCACTCTCCGAAAGCAAGATCCAGAACATTGTATTTCTCTCTCCCTACCAACCTGCTTGCTTCCAACTGCTCAACTACTGCCAAGCCCCCTTAAGCCAAACGTGGACCAGACTGATTCTAAACCAATGTCCTATTTTCCCCCCTTGCAAAATCCAGTTGGGGACTTTTCTTACCTTGAGGGGGCAGTGAAGATTACATTAAGCAGCCTGGCCACACTTTTCAGCTCAAGAAAGGCTCATGGGCTGGCATAAGGCAGAGAGGACACAGTCTCCAGAGGGAGAGAAGAAGAGAAGGAAACTTAGAGGAGAGGGAGTCCTGGTTGATTGTCTTTCCCATTAAACTTCTTGATTTCTCCTTCTCCATTGCAAAGACTTGGGAGGGGAGACACAGGAGTGTGTCAGGGTGACTGCAAGTGTCTTTCCAGTAAAGGGAAGCAAAAGGCCCTCCGGATTCTCCAGAGTAGGACATCTGGCAGGTTTCATTGAGACCGTAATTTAATCAGCTGAAGAGGATAGGTTTTTTAAAAAAGCTTGCCTCTCGCTTGCCAAGAGCTGTCTTCTTATCTCCACAGAGAGGAGGGTGAAGAGGTAGTGGGGTGCCCAACCTCCTCCCCCCAACATCTCACCTTGGTCCCACCTTATCAACAAACCCCAGGCAATGGAGCACCCATCTCCACTCAGGGCCATGTTCTGCTGCGGAGTCCCACCCATCGGTGAGTAGGCCGAAGGTACAGGGAGGTGGGGAGAGTTGTGTGTTGGGTTCAGTTTGGGCAAACTGAAGCTGGATCTACACTGCCCTATATCCCAGGATCTGAACTGGATTATATGAGTCTACACAGCCAGATAATCTCAGATAAGAAGTTAATCTAGGGCCATTAGAAAGCATCAACAGAGGAGAATGAATGCAGTTTGATACCACTTTTAACTGCAGCCGCAATCTTCTCTAGGATCTGGTTTCCCTGTTTCCAGAGGACACTCCAAGAATATCCCATTGGTCTATCCCTGGTGGCTCAGCGGGTTAAACCGCTGAGTTGCTGAACTTGTGGACCAAAAGGTCGCCGGTTTGAATCCAGAGAGCGGGATGAACTCCCGCTATTAGCCCTTGCTTCTGCCAACCTAGCAGTTCGAAACATGCAAATGTGAGTAGATCGATAGGTACCATTCTGGCAGGACACTCCATGTAGTCATGCCAGCCACATGACATTGGAGGTGTCTACGGACAACGCTGGCTCTCCGGCTTAGAAATGAAGATGAGCACCAGCCCACAGAGTCGGACATGACTGGACTTAAAGTCAGGGGAAAATCTTTACCTATGATTACATAGCTCAACAAAAACAAAAATCTTGGTGTCTTGGTTTTTAAGTCTGTTCCTGGGGTTATTTGGGGCCCTGACTCTGAAAATTGCATTGGAGAGACAGCTCTAGTTTCTTCAATATGATTATCATAGTTTTCTATAGGTAAGTAGATAGTGGCTGGTAGGTGACATATGTTCTGTATCTCATAAACTAGAATTGATAGGAGAAAAATTGTGCAGTTTTTGGAACCAGCAGAACAAATAAACATAGAAAGATGGCTTACATTCAAGGCACCAAAATGTGTGTTGGCCAGTATTTGTCAGAGTAATTGCAGTGCAGCAGTAGTTGGATGGAATCAGTGGAACGCAGAACGAAGTGACACCAAGAATCACATTAACAGTATTATCATTGAATCAATAATCTCCCAGGAGGAGAAGAATTTGGGCCCACTTTCCAATATGTACCTGCCTTTAAAAAAAAAAAAACAGGGCTGGAAAGAATTCCCAGCCCGAGAAGCAGCAGGAATCAAGACACTTTCCATTATAACGGTAGACACATTATATGTGCTGACTGTTCGTAGTCCAAAGGGCAGCACTCCACAGAAGATGGATGCCCATCTATATGCTCAAGTATGTTGCATAACATAAATACAAGAAACTCAAGTAAGGACATTCTTAAAAGGGGAAAGTGAGATATACCAAATGATCAAAAGATAGTTTGCTCAAAGCAAGTGTTCATAGGTGATGCCCAAACTCTTCCAAGTTGAATTGAGAAAGAAACAGGGCTCCTGGGGTCCCCCAAAGGAAAAGTTCAAGGAACTAGCTGCCTTATAGTTGTCTCCACTGCTTTCAAAAGAGGTAAAAGAAAACAAAAGGGAGAGGAAAGTTTCCCATTGAGGAGTTAAGATGGGGGAAGGAGGGATAGGACACAGCGTAGTCAGTGTTGAGAGGAAGAGAAGGAAGAAAGACCTTGGAGCCAAAGCAGTGCTTGAAACTAGCTACCTTGTAGTTGTTTCTACTTCTTTCCAAGGAGGAGGAGGAAGAAGAAGAAAGGGAGAGGAAGGCTTCCTGTTGGGGTTGAGATCAGGAAAAGGAGGAGGGATAGGACAGAGCCAAGTCAGTGTTGAGAGGAAGAGGAGGAAGAAAGTCCTTAGGACCAAAGCAGTGCTTGGAAGGAGCTACCGTGTAGTTCTCTCCACTTCTTTCCAGGAAGGAGGGAGAAAGGGAGAGGAAGGCTTCCTGTTGCGGTTAAGATCAAGAAAAGGAGGAGGGAAAGCACAGAACCTAGTCAGTGGCGAGAGGAGGAGGAGGAGGAGAAAAGTCGGGGCTCACTGGAAAGTCCTTGGAGCCAAAGGGTGCTTAGAACTGGCTACGTTGTAGTTGTCTCTCCTTCTTTCCAAGGAGGAGGAGGAAGAAGAAAGAGAGAAGAAGGCTTCCAGTTGGGGATGAGATCATGAAAAGCAGGAGGGATAGGACAGAGCCAAGTCAGTGTTGATAGAAAGAGGAGGAAGAAAGTCATTGTGGCGCTTGGAACTAGTAGCTGCCTTGTAGTTGTCTCTCCTTTCCAAGAAGGAGAAGTAGGAACTAGCTGCCTTGTAGTTGTCTCCACTTCTTTCCAAGGAGGAGGAGGAAGAAGAAAGGGAGAGGAAGGTGCCCTGTCGGGGTTGAGATCAGGAAAAGGAGGAGAGATAGGACAGAGTCAAATCAGTGTTGAGAGGAAGAGGAGGAAGAAAGTCCTTTGGGCCAAAGTAGTGCTTGGAACTAGCTACCTTGTAGTTGTTTCCACTTATTTCCAAGGAGGAGAAGGAAGGAGAAAGGAAGAGGAAGGCTTTCTGTTGGGTTGAGATCTGAGGAAGGAGGAGGGATAGGACAGAGCCTAGTCAGTGTTGAGAAGAAGAGGAAGAAGAAAGTCATTGAGGCCAATGTTGCGCTTGGAACTAGTAGCTGCCTTGTAGTTGTCTCTCTTTCTTTCCAAGCAGGAGAAGGCGGAACTAGCTGCTTTGTAGTTGTTACCATTTCCTTCTAAGTGATAACTTAGAAAGGAGGAAGAATAAGAAAGGGAGAGGAAGGTGCCCTGTTGGGGCTGAGATCTTAAAAAGGAGGAGGGATAGGACAGAGTCAAGTCAGTTGTTGAGAGGAAGAGGAGGAAGAAAATCCTTGGTGCCACAACAGTGCTTGGAACTAGCTGCCTTGTAGTCATCTCCACTTCTTTCCAAGGAAGAAAAAGAAGGGAGAGGAAGGCTTCTTGTTGAGAGGCTGAGATTAGGAAAAGGAAAAGGGATAGGACAGAGCGAAGTCAGTGTTGAGAGAAAGAAGAAAGTCACTGGGGCCAATGTGGTACTTGGAACTAGTAGCTGCCTTGTAGTTGTCTCTACTTCTTTCTAAGGAGGAGGAGGAAGAAGAAGAAAGGGAGAAGAAGGCTTCCAGTTAGGGCTGAGATCATGAAAAGGAGGAGGGATAGGACAGAGTCAAGTCAGTGTTGATAGAAAGAGGAGGAAGAAAGTCATTGTGGCGCTTGGAACTAGTAGCTGCCTTGTAGTTGTCTCCACTTCTTTCCAAGGAGGAGGAGGAAGAAGAAGAAAGGGAGAGGAAGGCTTCCTGTTGGGGTTGAGATCAGGAAAAAGAGGAGGGATAATACAGAGCCTAGTCAGTGTTGAGAGGAAGAGGAGGAAGAAAGTCCTTGTGACCAAAGCAGTGCTTGGAAGGAGCTACCTTGTAGTTATCTCCACTTCTTTCAAAGGAGGAGGAAGAGGGAGAAAGGGAGAGGAAGGCTTCCTGTTGGGGGTGAGATCAAGAAAAGGAGAAGGGAAAGCACAGATCCTAGTCAGTGGTGAAAGGAAGAGGAGAAAAGTCGGGGCTCGTTGGAACCAAAGCGACGCTTGGAACAAGGCGCTTTGTAGTTGTCTCGACTTCTTTCCAAGAAGGAGGAGGAGGAAGGCGAGAGGAAGGCTGAGACGGGGCGGTGCCTGCCTGCCTGTGTGTGCTCTCCTCCTCGCCCCGTGGCTTCCTTGCCTTGCCCTCTTCCTCCTCCTCGTCTCTTCTTCCTCTTCCTCGGTGGTGCGCGTTTTGCGCCGCGCTCTTGGAGAGCTTTTGGAGAGGCGCGTCCTCCTCAGCCTCTCTCCTCTCTCTCCTCTCTCTCCGTTGCCTCTTCTGCTCTCTTCTCCCCGAAGTGAGGATGATCCAGCCCCGCAGCCCGCAGCCCGAGCAGGACAGCAGTCCGCAGCCTCCTCTCAAGAAGGATGTGGAGCTGATCCTGGTCAAGGAGCAGAACGGCGTCCAGTACACCAGCACCAGCCTCTTGGAGAGCGGCGGCGGCGGCGGCGGCGGCGGCGTTGGCCCCTTCCTCCCCGGAGAGACCCCTTTGCCCGAGAGGGAGACCTGGGCCAAGAAGATCGACTTCCTCCTCTCCGTCATCGGCTTCTCCGTGGACCTGGCCAACGTCTGGAGGTTCCCTTACCTCTGCTACAAAAACGGAGGCGGTAAGGACAGCGGGGGCGCGATGCTTGCCTCGGAGAGAACAAAGTTAAGGGCATCATCCGCTTGGGGAGACTTGGAGAAGGACTGCCTTGGCTCTGCTGGGTGCATTCGTGCCCTTTGGCACCCTCGTGGCTCAGTGCTCTGGAAACCTGGAAGGTGTCCTTTTGCAAAGACTTGAGCCTTCTCTGCCAACACTTCCAGGACTCCACAACCCTGAGCTATGGCCATGTAAGCAGTGCCAAACTTCACCAATTGTAATCAATTAACGTAGTTGTACAGGCAGACCCCACGTTATGACCAACATAAGTTCTTTAGGTTTCAGGGTTGTTGTATGTTTTTCGGGCTGTATGGCCATGTTCCAGAAGTATTCTCTCCTGACGTTTCGCCCACATCTATGGCAGGCATCCTCAGAGGTTGTGAGGTATGGAGAAAACTAAGCAAAGAGGTAAATATATACAGTAGTCTCACTTATCCAAGCTAAACGGGCCGGCAGAAGCTTGGATAAGCGAATATCTTGGATAATAAGAAGGGATTAAAGAAAAGCCTATTAAACATCAAATTAGGTTATGATTTTACAAATTAAACACCAAAATATCATGTTATACAACAAATTTGACAGAAAAAGTAGTTCAATACACAGTAATGTTGTGTTGTAATTACTGTATTTATGAATTTAGCACCAACATATCACGATATATTGGAGCCTCCGGTGGTCTACGGGATAAAAGCCTTGTAACTTGAAGGTTGGGTTGCTTACCTGAAGGTGCCAGGTTCGAATCCCACCGGGGAGAGCGCGGATGAGCTCCCTCTTTCAGCTCCAGCTCCATGCGGGGACATGAGAGAAGCCTCCCACAAGGATGGTAAAAAACATCAAAACATCCGGGCATCCCCTGGGTAACGTCCTTGCAGACGGCCAATTCTCTCACTCCAGAAGCAACTCCGGTTGCTCCTGACACGAAAAAAAAAAATCACGATGTATTGAAAACATTGACTACAAAAATGGCTTGGATAATCCAGAAGCGTGGATAAGCGAGGCTTGTGAGACTCTACTGTATCTGTGGAAAGTCTAGGGTGAGAGAGGTCAGTGTGAATTTTGTAGTTAATCACCTAAATTAGCATTGAAAAGATTTTCCACAGATATATATTTAATAATAATAATAATAATAATAATAATAATAATAATAATAATAAATAAAACTTTATTTATACCCTGCCACCATCTCCCCGTGGGGACTCGGGGCGGCTTACATGGGGCAGAGGCCCAAACAACATAGAACAAAACATAGGCAGCATAATACAAATCACACTATAAAAAGATAAAACAGTAATACAATATATCAATTAAAACAAAAATACAGGATAAAAAAATGCATTTAAAACACATAAATGGTAAAATCGTAATAAAAAAGGGATAGATTATTAAAAACCCTCTGGGGCTGATTAATTAATGACTGTATCTCCATATTTACCGCTTTGCTTAGTTTTCTCCATACCTCACAACCTCTGAGGATGCCTGCCATAGATGTGGGCAAAACATCAGGAGAGAATACTTCTAGAACATGGCCATACAGCCCAAAAAACATACAACAACCCTGTGATCCCGGCCATGAAAGCCTTCGACAACACATTCTGTAGGTTTGCTCTTAAGTTGAATTCCTGCATTGCTGGGAGTTTTCCGGGCTGTATGGGCCATGTTCCAGAAGCGTTCTCTCCTGACATTTTGCCCACATCTAAGTTAGGCTCCTCGAAGGTTGTGAGGTCTGTTGGAAACTAGGCAAACGAGGTTTATATACCTGTGGAAGGTCCAGGGTGAGAGAAAGAACTCTTGTCTGCGTGAATGTTGCAATTAATCACCTTGATTAGAATTTAAAAGCCTTGCAGCTTCAAAATCTGGCTGATCCCTGCCTGGATAATCCTTTGTTGGGAGGTGTTACCTGGCGCTAATTGTTTCATGTCTGGAATTCCCCTGTTTTCAGAGTATTGTTCTTTATTTACTGTCCTGATTTTAGAGTTTTTTAATACTGGTGGGCAGATTTTTGCGGGAACCCCCTGTGGCACAGTGGGTTTAACCACTGAGCTGCTGAACTTGCTGACTGAAAGGTTGCCAGGTTCGAATCCAGGGAGGGGAGTGAGCGCCCACTGGTAGCCCCAGCTTCTGCCAACCTAGCAGTTTGAAAACATGCAAATGTGAGTAGATCAATAGGTACCGCTCCTGTGGGAAGGTAACGGCGCTCCATGCAGTCATGCCAGCCACATGATCTTGGAGGTGTCTATGGGCAACGCCGGCTCTTCGGCTTAGAAATGGAGATGAGCACCAACCCCCAGAGCCGGACACGACTGGATTTAATGTCAGGGGAAAACCTTTACCTTTACCTAACCTAAGCAAGGAAGGTTTATATATCTGTGGAAGGTCCAGGGTGGGAGAAAGAACTCTTGTCTGTTGGAGACCAATGTGAATGTTGTAATTAATCACCTTGATTAGCATTAATGGCCTTGCCAGCTTCAACATGGCCATACAGCCTGGAAAATTCACAATAACCCTGTGACTTTGGCCATGAAAGCCTTCCACAACACATTCTGTAGGTTTGGTCTTAAGTTGAATTTCTGGGTTGCTGGGAGTTTTCTGTGCTGTATGTTCCAGAAGCATTCTCTCCTGACATTTTGCCCACATCTATGGCAGGCATCCTCAGAGATTGTGAGGTCTGTTGGAAACTAGGCAGGTGGGATTTATATATCTGTGGAATGCCCAGGCTTTGAAGAGTTGTTTTCAGGAGGAAAAGAGGTCTCCACTGAAGCTTTCTCTGCAATCCTTGTTTCCACAAGAAAATTTCTTCAAATCCAGTCATCACAGGGACAGAAAGGGAGCAGAAATCTTCTGAACAGAGGCACAGAAAGCAATACAAACACCAAAGGGGTGTGTTTTTTTAATTGTGTGCTGCTAGGCTTGGTTCCCATGTGAGCAGCCCCGAGTCCCTTCCCGGAAATTGGGCGGAATATAAGGATAAAGTTGTTGTTGTTATTATTATTATTAACCCTTCCCTATGCTATCCAAAGATAGATAGCTAGACAAATATATGACTAGAGTTACACTGAAAGGATGCACCTGTACCGACTTACAAACAAATTCAACTTAAGAACAAACCTACATAATGTACATTGTTCATAACGTGGGACCTGCCTGTACAACTAAATAAATTGATTAGAGAATTGCTCTGAATTTTCCAGGCTGTATGGCCATGTTCCAGAAGCATTCTCTCCTGACGTTTCACCCACTTATATGGCAGGAATCCTCAGAGGTTGTGAGGTATATTGGAAACAAGGCAAGTGAGGTTTATATATCTGTGGAAGGTCCAGACTGAGAGAAAGAACTCTTGTTTGTCAGAGGCAGAATGTTGCAATTACTCACCTTGATTAGCATTGAAAAGCTTTGCAGCTTCAAAGCCTGGCTGCTTCCTGCCTTTGTTGGCCCTGATTGTTTCATGTCTGGAATTCCCCTGTTTTCTGAGTATTGTTCTTTATTTACTATCCTGATTTTAGACTTTTTTAAATACTGGAAGAAACCATAAAAATAAACAAAATCTGGCTCTCAGTATTAAAAAAAATTCTAAAATCAGGACAGTAATTAAAGAACAGCACTCTGAAAACAGACATGAAACCATCAGAGTCAGCTAACACCTCCCAACAAAGGATTTCCCCAGGCAGGAAGCAGCTAGGCTTTGAAGCTGCAAGGCTTTCCAATGCTAATCAAGGTGATTAATTGCAATATTCACAATTGCCTCCAACAGGCAAGAGTTCTTTCTCCCACCCTGGACATTATTCCACAGATATATAAACCTCACTCGCCTTGTTTCCACTATACCTCACAACTTCTGAGGATGCCTGCCATAGATGTGGGTGAAATGTCAGGAGAGAATGCTTCTGGAACATGGCCATACAGTCCAGAAAACTGCCAGCAATCCTCTAATCAATTTATTTAGTTGTATAGGCAGTTCCCAAGTTATGAACAATGTAAGTTCTGTAGGTTTGTTCTTAAGATGAATTTGTTTATGAGTCGGAACAAGTGGATTCTTTAAATGTAACCCTAGCCATATATTTATCTATCTGTGTTTGGATAGCATAGGGAAGGCTTGACACCCCGTATGGTGCTTGTGTTGCTTTCTGTGCCTCTGTTCAGAAGATTTCTCCTCACTTTCTGTCCCTGTGATGATTGGATTTGGAAAAAAATGGACTTGTGGAAACAAGGATTGGAGAGAAAGTTTCAATGGAGACCCCTTTGCCATTGATAACTCTTCCAGGAGTGGATTTCCCCTCTTGGGGTGGATTTCTGTCACATCAAAGACATGTGTTTGCTTGTCAGATCTTTGTAACTCAGGCAGGGCTTGTATTTTAACTTTATCTCCATGTCACAAATATTTAATTGCATTTGCCTTGTTTTACTTTTCTTTCCTGGCCGCCTTGAGTCCCTATGGGGAGAAAGGCAGGATCGAAAGAAAGCGAATAAAACAATATTTCTACAGTGTAGATGCACAGCGAACCAGAGGGAAGAAAGTTGGCAGCAGAAGTGCACCCACACTGTGGTATGAATGCAGTTTGATGCCTCTTTCACTGCCATGGCTCAGTGCTATGAAATGCTGGAATGTGTCATTTGGTGAAGCATCAGCGCATTCTGACAGAGAAAGCTAGAGACCTTGAAAAACTATAGCTTCCATGATTCCATAGTACTGGGCCATTGCTGTGAAAGTGGAGAGAAACTGCATTATTTCTACATTGGTAGAGACCTTGGAAAACTATAGCTTCCATGATTCCATAATACTAAGTCATTGCTGTGAAAGTGGATTCAAACTGCATTCATTCTATGGTGCTAGAGATCTTGGAAAACTATAGCTTCCACGATTCCATAGTACTCAGCAATTGCTGTGAAAGTGGAGTGAAACTGCATTAATTCTACATTGGTAGAGACCTTTGAAAACTACAGCTTCCATGATTTCATAGTACTGAGTCATAGTTATGAAAATGGAGTCAACCCGCATTAATTCTACTGTGCTAGAGACCTTGGAAAATTATAGCTTCCACGATTCCATAGTACTGAGCCATGGCTGTGAAAGAGGAGTCAAAGTGCATTAATTATACAGTGCTAGAGATCTTGGAAGACTATAGCTTCCATGATTCCATAGCACAGTGCTAGAGACCTTGTAAAAGTATAGTTTCCATGATTCCATCATACTGGGCCATTGCTGTGCAAGTGGAGTCAAAGTTCATTAATTCTACAGTGCTAGAGATCTTGGAAAACTTTAGCTTCCATGATTCCATAGTACAGTGCTAGAGACCTTGTAAAACTATAGCTTCCATGATTCCATAGTACAGTGCTAGAGACCTTGTAAAACTATAGCTTCCATGATTCCATAGTACAGTGCTAGAGACCTTGTAAAACTATAGCTTCCATGATTCCATAGTACAGTGCTAGCGACCTTGTAAAACTATAGCTTCCATGATTCCATCATACCAGGCCATTGCTGTGCAAGTGGTGTCAAAGTGCTTTAATTCTACAATGCTAGAGGACTTGGAAAACTATAGCTTCCATGATTCCATAGTGTGATGTTGTGTTGACTGTTTGTTGCCTATGTTTTGTTTTGCACTTGTTGTATTTTGTGTCACACCTTGAGTGTTTTGTGAGATGGTGGTGGGATATAAATAAAATATTATTATTAGTAGTAGTAGTACAGTAGAGTCTCGCTTATCCAACGTAAACGGGCCAGCAGAATGTTGGATAAGTGAATATGTTGGATAATAAGGAGAGATTAAGGAAAAGCATATTAAACATCAAATTAGGTTATGATTTTACAAATTAAGCACCAAAACATCATGTTATGCAACAAATTTGACAGAAAAAGTAGTTCAATACACAGTAATGCTATGTAGAAATTACTGTATTTACGAATTTAGCACCTAAATATCACGATGTATTGAAAACAGTGACTACAAACATGCGTTGGATAATCCAGAACGTTGGATAAGCGAGTGTTGGATAAGTGAGACTCTACTGTATTAGTATTGAGCAGTGGCTGTGAAAGTGGAGTCAAATTGCATTAATTCTACAGTGTAGCTAGCTACCGCAGAGGAGAATCAAACTTTATAAGCAACCATTGAAAGACATTTCTGTGTTAGTCTGGGTCGCTGTTCAGTGGGATCTTGTAGCATATTTGAAACTAATGCAAATAATGATGTCGGCAGCCTAAAGCCAAGAGAAAACTAAAGACCTTGTGAAACTACAACTCTCCGGATCCCATAGCATTGAGCCATGGCAGTTCAAGTGGGATCAGACTGCATTAATTCAACAGTCCAAGACTCATCTTCACAACTTCTGGGATGAACAATCCCTTCCCCTTTGCAAAATGGAAACAACAGTGACGTTTCGCCGTATGGTGAGAGTTGACTGAGATTAGTATTGAGACTCCATGGCATCGATCCAGTTACTAAGCTAATACAATATATCTACTAAAACAAATAACTGGCAACCGGCAAGACGGAAGCTGCACAAAAGAGCACAGCCAAAAGCTGCACAAAAAGAGCACAGCCAAAAGTTAGTGCGGCAAATATTGTGTTACAGTTTTGAGAGTCACAACACGTTGAAGAAGGGATGGCATCCTAACTAATAGCATGCTTACTTGGACTTAATTTGCTCATTTATTGGTATGTGTTAAAAACTGAATCTTTCCATTTGTCTGCACTCTTCGACTACGATGGCTTTCCAAGGGCATGAATCAATTTCACCTTTTGGTTTCCAAGCTTACGACGCAAACAGAAGGAATGCAGGAAAGAATCCTTCTGGAAAACCACAAAGAGACAACAATTCCAAATTCCTTCTTCAGATGCCTGTTGGGAGATGAGAAGGAGGATGGAAAAGCTATTATTTATTGCCTTCCTCCCTCGCTTCTCCCCACCCCTAACTATTAATATACTGCACCTTTACATGGAAGCTTCATTTGACTTGCAAAGCTAGTAGCTACGGATAGGCTTGCTGTCCATGATTTGGCACAATTTATTTATTTTAAAGCCATTTTTGGTCACATCAGAGTGAAACACACCCCCATAAAAAGAGATATGGAGAAAGTGTGATACAATGGTTGGAGCAGGGGTTCTCAAACTTTTTCAGCCACGGAGCCTTTTCTGAAGCAAATGTTTCTCATAGAGCCTCAATAAATTGTTTATCTATATATATAAAAGGGTAATGAAATTTCAGCCTAGGACAAAACAACAAAACTACACATCCCAGAAACACTAAACTTGGCAGCACAACCCCTCATCCATGTCTCTGCGTTCATACAACAAAAAGAAAAGAAAAATAAAGTCCTAATTAGAGGGAGAGGAATAATTGTTTTTATCCAATTGCTGCCAGTTAGAAGGCTAAGCTCCGCCCACTTGGTCTCATACCAACCCACTCAGCCCAGGGGACAGGCAGAGTTAGGCCTCACTTAGGCCTCTTCACCACTGCCTATAAACTACGGATTTCCAAATTAAGCACCAAAACATCATGTTATACAACAAATATGACAGAAAAAGTAGTTCCATGCGCAGTAATGCTATGTAGTAATTACTGTATTTACAAATTTACCACCAAAATATCACAATGAATTTAAAACACTGACTACAAAACAGACTGCGTTGGATAATCCAGAACATTGGATAAGTGAATGTTGGATAAGTGAGATTTTACTCTACAGGGGAAAACCTTTACCCTTTACCTTAACTACCACCAATTCCTCAATACTTTATTTCCCATACCACCATACTTCGCCACAGCAATGCGTGGCCGGGCACAGCTAGTATATCTATATATATAAAAGAGTGATGGCATCACGGCAATTCACAAAACAACAAAAGTACAGGCCCCCCAACCTCAAAATTTGACAACACAACCCATCATCCACGCCTCAAGGTTGATACAACAAAAAGAAAAGAAAAATAAAATCCTAATTAGAGGGAGAGCAATAATTTTTTTTATCCAATTGCTGCCAGTTTAGAGGGCTAATCTCTGCCCACTTGGTTGCCTAGCAACCAAGGGACAGCCAGGCTTCAGTTCGGGGACAGGCAGATTTAGGCCTCACTTAGACTTCTTCCACAGATTATCTAATTTTCACTGGATTATATGGCAGTGTAGGCTCAAGGCCCTTCAACACAGCTATATAACCCATTTATAATCTTATATTATCTGCTTTGCACTGGATTATCTTGACTCCACACTACCATATAATCCACTTCAGTGTGCATTTTATACAGCTGTGAAGAAGGAGCCTCATATAATCCAGTTCTAAGCAGATAATTTAAGATTAGAAATATACAGTAGAGTCTCACTTATCCAACGTAAACAGGCCAGCAGGATAAGTGAATATGTTGGATAATAAGAAGGGATTCAGGAAAAGCCAATTAAACATCAAATTAGGTAATCGTTATACAAATTAAGCAACAAAACATCATATTATACAACAACCAATCAGAAATATTGTATATTCACAACCTTTAGGAAATAATATCCCCTGATGGCGCAGCGTGTTAAAGCGCTGAGCTGCTGAACTTCTGGACCGAAAGGCCACAGGTTTGAATTGGGGGAGCGGAGAGAGCCCCCACTGTTAGCCCCAGCTTCTGCCAACCCAGAAGTTTGAAAACATGCAAATGTGAGTGCATCAATAGGTATTGCTCCGGCGGGAAGGTAACGCCGCTCCATGTAGTCATCCCACATGACCTTGGAGGAGTCTGCGGACAACGCCGGCTCTTCGGCTTAGAAATGGAGATGAGCACCAACCTCCAGAGTCAGACACGACTGGACTTAATGTCTGGGGAAAACCTTTACCCTTGACCTTAACTACCACCAATTCCTCAATACTTTATTTCCCATACCACCATACTTCGCCACAGCAACGCGTGGCCGGGCACAGCTAGTTATATAATATATTTTTTCTTGTGTCAGGAGCTACTTGAGAAACTGCAAGTCGCTTCTGGTGTGAGAGAATTGGCCATCCTCAAGGATGTTGCCCAGGGACACCCGGATGTTTTGATGTTTTTACCATCCTTGTGGGAGGCGTCTTTCATGTCCTCACATAGAGCTGGAGCTGACAGATGGAGCTCATCCTCGCTCTCCCCATGTTGGACCCTCAAGTCAGCAACACAACCTTCAACTTAGCAGTCTGCCGGAATAAGGGTTTAACCCATTGCGTCACTGGGGATTCATATAAAATATAATGTATTTATATCAGGCATGGGCTGGACCAGTGACAGATGAATCGAGAGTGTTTGTGTGAATTAATTCACACAGTGCAAAAAAAAAGGCAGAAACAATACAATATTTAAAATGAACAACAATTTTAAACAACATAAACGTAACAGTATTCAAGTGGAAGACCCCAGGGGCCATCCAGTCCAACCGCCTTCTGCCATGCAGGAAAAGCACAATCAAAGCACCCCCAACAGATGGTCATCCAGCCTTTGTCTGGGATTTCCAAATTCAGACTGACATAGTTTTGGAGCACAATACTCCTGACCTCACGGTCATGTTAAAAAACAAAGTATGGATTGTCAAAGTTGCAATTGATGAGAAGCAACTGGAAAAGCTAACACGATAGGAGGATTTAAAGATCAAACTACAAAGACTCTGGCACAAGCCAGTAAAGGGGGTCCTAGTGGTGATTGGCACACTGGGTCCAGTCCCTTGGCCAGCACTTAAAAAAAATCAGCGCTGACAAAATAGTAATAATAATAATAATAATAATAATAATAATAATAATAATAATAATAATAATAAAAACTTTATTTATATTCTGCCACCATCTCCCCACGGGGACTCGGGGCAGCTTACATGGGGCAATGGCCCAAACAACTATCTGTTAACTGCAAAAGATCTGCATGCATTATTCGCCGATACATCACACAGTCCTAGACAACTGGGAATGTTCAGTGTGTGATCTAATAAACAGCCAGCATAGTGATCTTGTTTGCTGTGTACTAATTTTGTTGTAAATAATAATAATAATAATAATAATAATAATAATAATAATAATTATTATTATTATTATTATTATTATTATTATTATTATTATTATTATTATTGCAGAAACCCAAGGGTTTTGCGGACCACAGTTTGAGAACCCCTGGGTAAGAATATTGGAATGCGATTTGGGAGATACGAGTTCTAGTCCTAGTGAGCTGCATGACATATACTGAGTGGCCAAGGGCCAACACATTCTCAATCTACCTCACAGGGTTATTGTGGTGATGAATAAATAAATAAGCAACTGACCGACCACAGAAGGAAAAATATCCCCTCGAATGCTGGAAAGGTTTTTATTTTGTGGTCCTTAAGCTCCAGCTTCTGCAAACCTAGTTTGAAAACATGTAAATGTGAGTAGATCAATAGGTACTGCTCTGGTGGGAAGGTAACAGCGCTCCATGCAGTCATGCCGGCCACATGACTTTGGAGGTGTCTACGGACAACGCCGGCTCTTCAGCTTAGAAATGGAGATGAACACCAACCCCCAGAGTCCAACATGACTAGACTTAATGTCAGGGGGAAACCTTTACCTTTACCCTAAGGTCTGACTTGGAAAGAAAACCCGAAAGGATTTGAATGAAACTAGAATACTTCTGCATGTCAATAGAGGACCCCTCTATAGGACTGAAATTTGGGAGTTTTCCCCATTAATTCAAAATTTTAATAGAAAAACAAACAAGGAAAACAACAATGCACATACATATGCAAACATAAACATTTCCTGACATTTTAGTAATAATAATAATAATAATAATAATAATAATAATAATAATAATAATAATAATAATAATATTTTATTTATACCCCACTCCATCTCCCAAAGGACTCAGGGCGGTTTATACATTGGGACAAGCCCATAACTACAATTTCTCTTATCAAGCTACATCTCTACTCCAACTAGTCGAACATACAGACATATTTGCAGAAATTCGTTTTCAAAGAGCATTGCCTGTTTTCCCCTTTTGTCAGTTTCTCTATAGTTCAGCACTTTTTATTGCACATTATCAATACAGTATAGTCTCACTTATCCAAGCCTCACTTATCCAAGCCTCTGGATAATCCAAGCCATTTTTCTAGTCAATGTTTTCAATATATCGTGATATTTTGGTGCTAAATTTGTAAATACAGTAATTACAACATAATATTACTGTGTATTGAACTACTTTTTCTGTCAAATTTGTTGCACAACATGATGTTTTGGTGCTTAATTTCTAAAATCATAACCTAATTTGATGTTTAATAGGCTTTTCCTTAATCCCTCCTTATTATCCAAGCTATTCGCTTATCCAAGCTTCTGCCAACCCGTTTAGCTTGGATAAGTGAGACTGTACTGTATATGTAAATGATGTATATCTCAGAGCTCAACTCAGCTTCCAATGTGACGGTGAGCAGGCATCGCCTTAACTTTTATAACTTTGAGGCGGGGAGAGAGAGATTTAAGAGAAGAATATGGGTCCCATTGGAGCACCGTGAAACATGAGGCACCGGAATGAGGCTGAACCCTGAGAGTGTTTACTTGGAAAAATATAGGTGCCCTGTGTTCATCACATTTCGCCTTACTCACTTTGTATGGCATGCAAGACTGGCCTCGGGTGGCAGAATCTGTGCATCAGGAAAGGATAGTAGATGGTTTGTTCCCTGAAATGTGTTGCGGCTTTCCCTTTAAAGAGGGAGCAGTGATATTTTCTGCCCTGTGATCCAAAACAAGTTGGTTGGCTTTAGGTACTGGAGTTGATTCTTAAAGAAATCCCAGGCAGACTTGACCCCTGCTGGGGTTGATGGCTTTATACTAGTGTAAAATAAAGACGGAGAACTCAGATGATAGGTTGGATTTGAGGCCCCATCATCCATAGGGAAAAAACTCCTTGGAGACTATGGCCAAGTCAACTGATGCTTTGGGGCCAGAACAAAGAGCGGGAGCCAGGAAGAGTTCCATCTTGTTTCCTGTACCATCAGTTGGGGGGCCCTCCCCCCAGTAACAGGCTATGCTAATAATATACGGTATTTACTCGAGTATAAGCCAACCCGAATATAAGCCGGGGCACCTAATTTTACTACAAAAAACTGAGAAAACATTGACTCCAGTATAAGCCGAGAGTGGTAAATTTCAGAAATAAAAACAGACATTAATTGTAAATTAAAATTACATTAATTGAGGCATCAGTAGGTTAAATGTTTTTGAATATTTATATAAAGCTCTAATTTAAGATAAGATTGTCCAACTCTGATTGAATCATTATTCTCATCTTCTTCAATGTAAATGTGCTTATGTATCCTTTCAATAATAATAGAGTCAAATAATACATGTAATAATAATACTAAATACAGGAAAATAATACATGTAGTAATAAATAGAATAGAATAAAAATAAATATTATAATAATAAGATCAGAGTGAAATAATAAATGTATTATTAATAATAAAAAATAGAGTAAAATAATTATAATAGTATCAACAATAATAGAGAAAAATAATAAATGTACCATTTATTCTTGAGTATAAACTGACCTAAATGTAAGCCAACCAGGACCCTCACCCGAGTATAAGCCGAGGGGGGCTTTTTCAGCCTTAAAAAAAGGGCTGAAAAACTAGGCTTATACTTGAGTATATACAGTAATATGTATTTTATATATGTTATATATATAGTATATTTTACATAATATACAATATAATAATATATAATAATATAATAGATTGTATAATATTAATAATAGTAATAATGTTATAATGTAATACAATATAATACTAATAATTATACCATATAATAATATTAATTATATATTATATATTAAATAATATTAATTATATACTACATATTACGAGGAGCCCCCAGTGGCACAGCGTGTTAAAGCGCTGAGCTGCTGAACTTGCAGACCGAAAGGTTGCAGGTTCCAATCCGGGGAGCAGAGTGAGCGCCCACTGTTAGCTCCAGCTTCTGCCAACCTAGCAGTTCGAAAACATGCAAATGTGAGTAGATCAATAGGTACCGCTCCGGCGGGAAGGTAACGGTGCTCCATGCAGTCATGCCTAGTGCCACATGACCTTGGAGGTGTCTACGGACAATGCCGGCTCTTCGGCTTAGAAATGGAGATGAGCACCAACCCCCAGAGTCGGACATGACTGGACTTAGCGTCAGGGGAAGCCTTTAACTATTATATATTACATGTAATATTACTAACAATGTTAAAGTATAGTGGTATAGTACAATATAGTAATATATAATGCTAATATTGTGCTATGCTAATAATATAATATATTGTATGTACATAAAATTTGTAATCCGCTCTGAGTCCCCTTCGGAGTGACAAGGGCAAGATATAAATGCAGTAAAATAAATAGGTCACACTCTTTCCGCCCTAGTTGAAGGCCAAGGCCACTCTTCTATGTACAAATCTTGCCAAGAAAATCCCATGATAGGTTCACTTTAGGGTTGTCCTAAGTTGGAAATGATTTGAAGGCAACATCAACAGCAACAACAAAACAACAACTAGGAATGACATTCACTGATTACTTTGTCCAGTCTTTCTCTGTGACCCTCCTTTCCTCTATTAACTATTAACCCATTCACTTTCCCAGTCCTTTCTATTTCTTGGAGTGTGTCTAAATTATGCAGCTGGACGCCACTTTATCCATCATGGCTCAATGCAAAGGAATCCCTGGATTTGTAGTTTGGCGAGGAAACAACAAACACTCTTTGACGGAGGAGGCTAAAAACCTTGTAAAACCATAACTTCACTCAGATTAAAAATAGCATTATTTTTATTCATGGTTTTTGTACCCCTAACCCCATTTGTTGGGGCTTACTGTATTTCAGAGAATCCAGTTGGAAAAGGTCACAAGGATCTTCCAATTCATCCCCGCCCTGCCATGCAGTTTAAATTGTTTTAATCTACAGTTGTATGTTTTTGATTTAAATATGTGATATATTTATATATATATATGTAAGACATTGATTTTTGCCATTTATTATGTTGTAAACTGCTTTGAGTCCCCCAGGGGTGAGAAAAGTGGTATAGAAATGCAGATAATAATAATAATAATAATAATAATAATAATAATAATAATAATAATAATATAATAATAATAGGTAAAGGTAAAGGTTTTCCCCTGACGTTAAGTCCAGTCATGTCTGACTCTGGGGGTTGGTGCTCATCTCCATTTCTAAGCCGAAGAGCCGGCGTTGTCCGTAGACACCTCCAAGGTCATGTGGCCGGCATGACTGCATGGAGCGCCGTTACCTTCCCGCCGGAGCCGTACCTATTGATCTACTCACATTTGCATGTTTTCAAACAGCTAGGATGGCAGGAGCTGGAGCTAACAGAGGTCGCTCACGCCGCTCCCGGGGCTTGTACCTGGGACCTTTCGGTCTGCAGCTCAGTGCTTTAACGCACTTTGCCACTGGGGCTCCAATAATAATAATAATAATAATAATAATAATAATAATGATGATGCAGGAATATGCAATCAAAGCTATTCTTGGCAGATGGCTATCCAGTTCAGTGTTGGAGTTAATGCTTTGTATAGGAAATGCCTGGGATTTCTTTAATGCTTTGTATTAGGAGCTCCCAGTGGTGCAACGGATTAAACCTCTGAGCTGCTGAACTTGCTGACTGAAAGGTCGGCGGTTCAAATCCGGGGAGCAGAGTGAGCTCCCGCTGTTAGCCCCAGTTTCTGTCAACCTAGCAGTTGAAAAACATGCAAATGTGAGTAGATCAATAAGTACTGCTTTGGTGGGAAGGTAATGGCGCTCCATGCATTTATGCCAACCACATGATCATGGAGGTGTCTACAGACAATGCCGGCTCTTCGGTTTAGAAATGGAGATGAGCACCAACCCCCAGAGTCAGACACGACTAGACTTAATGTTGGGAAAACCTTTGTCTTTACATATGGGGAAAAATTCAAAGTTAGCTCTCCATTGTCACTACTTAGAACTAGAAAAGATTCCAGTATGGCTCCCATAAGATCCATTGTGCCTCAACATAGACAACCATGAGCTGAACGGAGTAGAGTCCTGACTCTGTTTCAGATCGGTTTCTAAATTCTTTGTTCTGTAATGTACACACAGCTCAAGTTTCCTGTTATCAGTGACACATGTTGCGTCTTTGCCTTTTTAATAGAGTAAGGGCATCTTTGATCCTCATTGGAACCCAGCCAGATACATTTGGGAAGACGAGAGGACATGGCTCACAGATGTAGAGCTCTTGGCATGGCAATGGAAAGATTGGGAAGAAGATGTCTGGCTCAAAGAGAAATCAGGCTAGAGAGAAATCAGTGCCTGGATCGCTCCATTTCCTAGTTTTAAAAAGAGAGACTACATTCAGTTTGGAAAATAGATCCCAAATGAATCTGGGAATGCAGATTTGAACAATCACTTCCAGATCCTGGAAAAGCCCTGGAAGTTTAACACCTAGGACCTTCCAGAAACGAAATCTCTCTTGTGCTAGTCTAAGACATTAACCGCTGCAACTATGGCTGTTTGCTCTGTTTAAACGGTCTCGTGAAATTCTTCATGACCGACAACCTCACCAAATCCTGACCAATTTCCATTCTGAGCTTGCTGCACATCAGTTTTTTTATCACTTTTTTTAAACAAACTCTGTTAGTTCAGAATGCATAAATGCCAGATGTTTGAGCTCCATTCATTTGGGTTTTCTTTCCCAAAGATCATAAAATAAAATATCCCCCAGATACTGGCCCTTTTATTTTAGTTCTCTGCATGTTTATTTATCCTTTGGACTGTGAAGGTCACAGATGAGATCTGAAAGAGTCCTCATGTTGGACACACTGTGCTTATATCAGTACATTCTTGTGGTTTCCCAAACTACCTCACACACTTTTATGGGAAACTTCTCTTTAATATTCTAGAAAGATATACCGTATATACTCGTGTATAAGCCGACCTGAATATAAGCCGAGGCATCTAATTTTACTACAAAAAAACTGGGAAAACATTGACTCCAGTATAAGCTGAGGGTGGTAAATTTCAGAAATAAAAATAGATACCAATAAAATTACATTAATTGAGGCATCAGTAGGTTAAATGTTTTTGAATATTTACATAAAGCTCAAATTTAAGATAAGACTGTCCAACTCTGATCAAATCATTATTCTCATCTTCTTCAATGTAAATGTGCTTATGTATCCTTTTAATAATAATAGAGTAAAATAATACATGTAATAATAATAATAAATACAGGAAAATAATACAAGTAATAATAAATAGAGTAAAATAAATGCAATAAAAATAATAAGATCAGAGTGAAATAATAAATGTAATAATAATAATAATAATAATAATAATAATAATAATAATAATAGAGTAAAATAAATATAATAGTAGCAACAATAATAGAGAAAAATAATAAATGTAATAATACCAATAATAATAGAGAAATGTAATCAATGTACCATATATTCTCGAGTATAAGCTGACCCAAATATAAGCCAACCAGGACCCTTACCCGAGTATAAGCCGAGGGGGGCTTTTTCAGTCTTGAAAAAGGGCTGAAAAACTAGGCTTATACTCGAGTACAGTAGAGTCTCACTTATCCAACACTCGCTTATCCAACGTTCTGGATTATCCAACACATTTTTGTAGTCAATGTTTTCAATACATCATGATATTTTGGTGCTAAATTTGTAAATACAGTAATTACTACATAGCATTACTGCATATTGAACTACTTTTTCTGTCAAATTTGTTGTTTAACATGATGTTTTGGTGCTTCATTTGTAAAATCATAATCTAATTTGATGTTTAATAGGCTTCTCCTTAATCTCTCCTTATTGTCCAACATATTCGCTTATCCAACATTCTGCTGGCCCGTTTATGTTGGATATGTGAGACGCTACTGTATATACAATAACTGTTTTGCATGGTCTGGTCTGCTCAGGGCTGATACCAAAGGGTTAGCATTGAAGGGCAGCTATGGGTATTGTTGATACCTATTAGCCAGCTTTCTCATAGAATCACAATCTATATTGTCCTTTCCTAAGTTCTAAGTTAGGCTTCCAAGTATGCATCTTCACTAATGAATTAATGCACTTTTGACAGTACTTTGGTTGCCTTGGCTCAGTGCTATAGAATCATGGAGTTATAGTGTTACAAGGTCTTTCACCTTCTCTGTCAAAGAGCATTTGTCTCTCACCAAACTACAAATACAGGGATTTTTTTGCATTGAAACATAATGGATTAAGTGGTGTCAGACCATATGATTTAGATGCACCTCAAGAAACAAAGGACTGGGAAACAATACACCAAATGACACAAGAGATACTGGATATCAAGTTCAAACTAGAACCAGAAATGTATTTATTAGGATTCACGAACCCAAAATTAAAAACCAAGACAGGATGCTCTTTCACATAAGTATGGCGGCTAGACTCACACTAGCAAGAGTATGGAAAAGAAAAAAAAACTCCCAACCACAGAATATTGGATACTCAAAACATTAGACATAATACAAATGGATAATTTAACACAAAAATAAGAGACAGAAAAAGCAAAACGGACTGGACAAATTTTGCAAAATTTATGAAGAAAAGAATAGATTTGAAGATCTGTCATATATATAAAAACTATCTTTAAGAAAGGAGGACTGGAGAAATGATAGAAAACATAAAGAAAACGAAAGAAGAATATCTGAAGCATAGATGGGAAGTCAACTCACACACAGAGATTTCTCTGTCCTTTTTTTAAGGACACTTTATAAATATGGACATTTTATTATTATTTTTTCTCTTCTTTCCTCTCCTCTATCTCACTTTATCTCCTTTTGTTCTCCCACTTTCGCTGTATTTAGATCACATGAAATAAATAAAAATTATATATATTTTTAAAAAGAAACAAAGGACTGGGAAAGTAAATGGGTTAACAACTATTAGAGTAAAGTAATAGAGGAAAGGAAATAGGACCACCAACTCAGGAGTATCCCATGCCTAGAAATGCTGTAGCCCAGATTTGAGTTGTAAGAAGAAACTCTAGTGATGTCCGAAGAAACAGACCCTGGTGATTTTATTAAGACATATCCTTTATCTGGGACTGACCTCACCCTGAGATTCTTCCTACTTGCTCTAAGAACCAAAGATGGGGACCTTGTTGAAGGTTGTAGATATAAATAAATAGAAGCTTTACCACAGTTACTGACCCAAAATATATCCTGCAGTATAATAAAGTGTCACTCAGGATTGTGAAACAAGTAACAGTAACTTTACTGCAGTTCAAAAGGTCAAACAGGGCAACAATATATACAGCAGTCTCTCTGAATTCACACAGAGAACAGAGGAAATAAATAGTCCTTTAAAAAGAGTCTTTAAATATGCTTCATGCCTTAGAAATGATCAGTTGGCAGCCATTTCCTGTCTGGCTGTTTCCAGCCAGCGTTCTCTTCACCCTCCAAGGTGAAAGTGGCAGTTAAAACTGTTTCTCTCAGCACTAAGCCAGAGACAGCAGCCAATCGGAATATTGGCTCCTGGCATGCTCAGCCAATCAGCCGCCAACACATTCCTTTCCAGTCAACCCACTCTCTTCATGGTGCCTCTTTTCAAATTCTCACAGCCCTCACCCTTGAGATTTGAGAACCTTTCCCCAGAGACCATATTGCTTGGAGAACCTTCAAACTTGGGTCTTCACGTTTGATTCTACTCCTTCTGTTTAAGATTACCAAGTCATTAGCATCCCTTACCCTGAAAGTTTAGGCTTACAACCCGAGATGGGTGAGTTGAAAGGTTTCTGGAACAGCTTAATATGGAAGTGGGCAACTGGGGAATGTAGGTGAAGCCTAGCTTGCCAGGTTATATGTTCTGGCTTCCTATTGGTGACACATATAGCTGCAAATGGGCATTGATCCTATACTTTGGGGCTTTAGAGAAGAAGGTATTTGATGCATCCTTCTACAAGCTTTCCATCCTGGAATAAAACAAGAGAAGTCTGATGCACAATGTATTTCACGGCCCGAATCACTGCGGTGTTGAGTGGTTTCTGGGCAATATGGCAGTGTTGTAGCAGTATTTTCTCCTGTTGAACAGACGATGGTTATTTTCTCCCACCCTGAACATTTCACAGGTATATATACTCCACTTGCTTTACTACCATCAAATCCTCTGAATATGCCATCTATGGATGCAGGGGAAATGTCAGGAGAAAATGATGCTAGAACACGGTCTCAGAGACCGGAAACCACACAACACATCCAAGTCTGATGCTCTTTTTGAGGCTGTTAAAAAGTTCTGCTACTCAGCCTTGCAAAGGAGTCTCCTATTGGCATGGCAAATAGTTTAGCTTCCTTCATTTGAATTCATTTAGCTTCATTCATTTCTTGCATTATAGTGTCTTTTTAAATTCTGTGTTTATTTACAGTATTATATTCATTTATTTGCAGTATTTATATTCTGCCCTTCTCACCCCAAAGGGGACGGGTGGATCACATTGTACACATAGAAGGCAAACATTCAATGCCATATAACATAGAACAGACACAGATGCAGAGGCAATTTAAACCTTCTCCAGCTTCCAGATTACTGAGGGTATGCTTGATTCCGGCCACAGGGGGAGCAGCTGCTTCATCATCCACTGCAACGGTAGCTTCCTCATTCCAACGGTGGCTGGGTGATTTTTAGGGTGTCGTAAATTAGCCTCCCCACATATAAGTGGTACCTAAATTTCCTACTTGATAGATGCAACTATATTTCGGGTTGCTTAGGTCAACAATGAGCAAGGGCTATATTTTTATTTTAATTGTCGGGTGCTCACCCCAACACGGGCTAGCCTCAAACTCATGACCTCTTGGTCAGAGTGATTTATTGCAGCTGGCTGCTAACCAGCCTGAGCCACACTTTGGTTGGTGATGGACTGGGATAATCCTGGGAAGTAGGTCAGACTGCGAATCTGATTGGCCCTTGGTCATTTAATATGTTTCATGCATCTCACTTGGACTAGAACCTAGAGCTTCCATATCTCAGTTGAATATTCTAATCTCTACATCATCCATATGTCGTCTGTGTGTGTGTGTGTGCATGAGTGCATTTACGTGACAAAAATTGTTTTATAAGTGGGTTAGACAAGTTCATGGAGGACACATGGAGGACTTGAAGGCCAAATGGAGTTTCCATGTAAAGTTGAAATACCTTATATCACCAACACCAGTAGCTGGGAGATGGAGCAAGGGAAGAAGGCCATTGCCTTCATATCTTTCTTCTGGACTTCCCATAGACTCTGGGAGAAGCAGCATTCTGCATTATCTGGACTTTGGCTTTTATCAGGCAGGGTTCATTATTGTCTGTGACTTGTGGGGTCTCAAAGTCTTGGTAAGCATATTTGACCCACGTATTTACAAGGTATCCTCTCGTAAGTATTCCCTTGAGATATCTGTATACCAAACTATCCATCCTCCTTCTCTCTCTTTATCTGATTTGGAAGTTTTTATGAGCACAGACTCTGGCAAATCAGAAAGCCATTCCATTGACACGTGTTAAAAGGCTTGGTATTGTTCCATGAATCGTCTACTGTTCATTACTTTGTACTCAGCTTGATTTCTTGTAATATAAGAAATCATCTTTGCTCCCAGAGTGCTATTCTTAGCAGATGCAAATAAGAACTCTTTGGTGGCCTGCTGTGGCATGTACCACTTCCTGTAGAAACTGCCAAATGTGGATTTGGGAAGGAAGACAGGCTGATAGAAATCCCAGTTTCTCCACATACATTTAGACATGAGGCGCTTGGATGTTGAGATGGTAAAGGATCATGCAAGTGGAAGCTGGTGGCTCTTGGCTCTGATGCCAACGAGGCTGTAAACACGTTCCAGGTTCTAGATGGGATTTTAAGCAAACTATCCAAGGTATTGAATCTATTTGAGGTACAAGCTTCCCCACTTCTTCAACAGGTTAGGGACCATGGCATTGTCAAATCGAAAATATGATTAAAGCTGAAAAACAAAACCTAGTCTTTTGCAAGTTTGCACTGGTTCAACAAAGAGAGGGGGGGGGGTTTCAGTGAGTGGTCAAAAGAGGACCAGGGGTTGAAAGTGCAAAACAGGGCTTTAATTTCAATCTGTTGGAAAGAAATGCATTGAAATACAAGGGATATCTCTATAGCAAGGGTTCTCAAACTGTGCTCCCTGAAGACCTTGGGGCTCCGTGGGTAATAGTGAGGGGCGCCACGGTGCCATGCTGCTTCCTATCACCTCTTCTTTCCTCCTCCTGGGAAATGCAAGGAAATTAAAGTTTTGAGTTGCTTTTCCTGCATGGCAGAAGGGAGTTAGACTGGATGGTCCCAAGGGTCTTCCACTGAAATACTGTTATTAAATACTGTATTATTAAATACTGTTAACATTTATTGGAGCTCCATGAGATACTTTTGCTTCAGAAAAGACTCCACAATTGAAAATGTTTAAGAATCCCTGCTCTATAGTGTTTATCACTTTGGATAGGTTCATCCAATTTCTGTGATCTGGACTTCTGCCACAAGGAAACTTTATCTTTTATTAAAACCTGGGATGGATATGATACGGAAACCTTCAGCTGTCAGTAGATTGCATCCTGTATGCTTTTAAAGTAGGCAACTTGATTTGGGCATCCAGATTTGAAAGATGCCAGGTATTTGCAGAAGCCATTCAAGTTGGCAATGAGCATCACAGCTTTGCCTTCCATTGTCATAAAATTAAAGCCTTGGACAACTTCTGGTTCACAACAAAATGTCCAGCACACCACAGTTTCCTCTACTAATTTTCTTCTAAGTGGGCAAAGAGGGATTATTGAGATTGGAGAGTGTTGAATCTGAGGAAGGAACACTAGGGTTATTTCTATACAGAAACAATTTTCAAGAAGGGACACACATCAAATCATTTTCCACCTTAAAGTACCCCTGAGGACAACAGCTTCCTGAGTATCTATCAGTAGCAATTGCCTTGTTTTTTGCATATACCAAGACTTTCCCTAGAACTTGGCCCTTTATGGCTGCTGAAAAAAGAAAACAACATGAGCCCATCAAAGTGAAGATCAAGGGTTTCCTTGCAGATTTTCTATAGAACAAAGTTTATTTTGGCTGAAAGGGGCAAACATTCACAGTATGACAATATTCTATAGAAACTCAAGAGCTTTGTACAATATTTTTGTCGTATAGACCACAAGGTGGAGCAGTAAAACTTTGCAAGAGTATACACAGGCAAACATATATATATATTATAGATATAGACACCTAGAGACAGGTACAGTATGCAATAATATACGTATACACACTCGTTTTCTCATTTTCAATAAGAAAGAGTATCTTGACAGGGTTGTTGTATGTTTTCCTGGCTGTATGGCCATGTTCTAGAAGTATTCTCTCCTGACGTTTCGCCCACATTTATGGCAGGCATCCTTGGAGGTTGTGAGGTATGACACATAAAGATTCTCTTTAGGAATGTTCTGAATCCTCCAGCAAGACTCTACTATGGTAATGTATGGAGGATGTCATTCATTTCAATAGAATTTTCTATTGGGTTGTTGTGAGTTCTTCAAGCCGTATGGTCATGTTCCAGAAGCCTTCTCTCCTGACGTTTCGCCTACATCTATGGCAGACATCCTCAGAGGTTGTGAGGTATATTGGAAAAACTAAGCAAGGGAGGTTTATATATCTATGGAAGGTCCAGGGTGAGAGAAAGAACTCTTGTCTGTTGGACGCCAGTGAGAATGTTGTAATTAATCATCTTGATTAGCATTAATGGCCTTGTCAGATTCATGTCTTGGCTTCTTCCTACCTGGGGGAATCCTTTTTCTATTGTCCATCATTTTGTGTTTCCATATTAAATACAGGAACATATCCTTCATGGATATAGAGTTGTACTGTTGCATAGTTTGTTTATTTATCGTGTCAGAAGCTAATTGAGGGTACAGTTGTTTTATATATATAAAGAGTGATGGCATCAGGGCAGCGGACAAAACAGCAAAACTACAGGCCCCCCAACCTCGAAATTTGACAACACAACCCATCATTCACAGCTCTAGGTTGATACAGCAAAAAGAAAAGAAAAATAAAGTCCTAATTACAGGGAGAGGAATAATAGTTTTTATCCAATTGCTGCCAGTTTGAAGGCTAAGCTCCGCCCACTTGGTCTCCTAGCAACCTACTCAGCCCAGGGAACAGGCAGAGTTAGGCCTCACTTAGGCCTCTTCCACAGATTATCAGATTTTAACTGGATTATATGGCGGTGTAGACTCAAGGCCCTTCCACACAGCTATATAACCCATTTAGAATCTTATATTATCTGCTTTGAACTGGATTATCTTGACTCCACACTGCCATATAATCCACTTCAGTGTGTATACTAAACATAAAGACAACCATACAACAGACATTCAATACCACCACTACCTCAACAATTTCTCACCAACACCACCAGACAACGCCACAGCAACGCGTGGCCGGGCACAGCTAGTGTATGTGTGTGTGTGTGTGTGTGTATATGTATGTATATATATATATATAAACACAAAGTTAAAAACTTGACACTATACTAGATTTCTTTGGACCAGAAGCTAACCACTTTGAGTTCCTCTGATGTGGCTGTAAGAAGGTCCTCCATTGCGCATGTGGCAGGGTTCAGGCTGCATCATAATAAGTAATCTGTGGATTGCTCTTCTCCACACCCACATGTCATGGACTCCACTTTGTGGCCCCATTTCTTAAGGTTGGCTCTGCATCTCATGGTGCTAGAGCGCAGTCTGTTCAGCGCCTTCCAAGTCACCCAGTCTTCTGTGATCCCAGGAGAGAGTTTCTCATCTGGTATCAGCCATGGATTGAGGTTCTGGGTTTTAGCCTGCCACTTTTGCTGATGTTCCTGCAAGTATTTCTGTAGATCTTAGGAAGCTGTTTCTTGATTTAAGGCGTTGGCATGCTGGCTGATATCTGAATAGGTAATTATAGAACAACAGCCAAGGGAGAACTACTATCAAGGTTTGTTTGCTTTAACAGAATTTGTAGAGGAACAGCACTCAAGCAGAGACCCATTATGCATGGAAGCCCCCCCCCCCTCCCTGGCCACCAGTCTCAGAAAAAGAGATGCACTTATATCATTAAAGGCTTAAAGAGTGGTAAAGCACCTGGGGAAGATTTCCTACCAGCCGAATTATTTAAAAAAGATCCCGACTGGTGGGCCCCTCTTTTGGCGGGATTGTTCACACATATAAATAATACCTGCCAAATCCCAGCCGGATGGAAGTTGGCAATAGTGGTTCCCATTTATAAAAGAAGGAATAAAAAGGATCCCAGTAGCTATAGGCCCATTAGCCTAATAGATATCGTTGCAAAAATTTATGCTAGACTCCTATTAAGCAGAGTTGAAACCTGGGTAAACGAAAAAGGTATCCTTGCAGAAGAACAAACAGGCTTTAGACAAAACAGATATACCATTGATAACTGTTTTATTTTGAATCACCTGATTGCTAAATATGCCGGTAAGGGGAGGCACTTGTACGCTGCCTTTATTGTCTTCTCTGCAGCATTTGATACAGTGAACAGAGAATTATTATGGATTAAGTTGTCCACTCTCGAAACGGAACCTAGACTGTTGCTACTGCTTAAAGCCTTATATACAAGTACCTGTTTGAGAGTACGATTCGGGGTAAACGAAGCCCTGACATCCAGGATAAATACATACAAAGGGGTAAGACAAGGGTGCATCTTAGCTCCAATACTATTTAATCTCTACATCAATGATCTGCCTGGAGTAATGAAAGACCCTGTAGTTCATATGCCTAAAGTCCTAAAAGCATACTGTAATTAAATCAATTATGACACTGATTTATACAATGCATATAAAATGTACAGTAAGATGATTGTTAGTATCAGTATCATGGGTAAAATATATATCAATATCAGTATTTCAAACAAAAAACAACAACATCCATAATAGACATTAAATAATAAACATTAAAAACATCCTTAATAAACATTAAATTGACTTAATATCAATTTAGTCTGAACTTTAGTTTATGAACATTCCTAAGAATAAATAACAAGGAACTGTTGAGAACTCACATTTGTTGAATGAGAATTTATTGTTTAATGTCTGTTATGGATTCTTTTTGTTTGAAATAAATTGTATAAATCAGTGTCATAATTGATATCTGAATAGGGTATGGGCCAAAGATGTCACTGCCTTAGTCCTTTCATTATTGGCTGCTACTTCCCGACAGATATCAGGTGTTGCAATACTGGCTAAACAGAATAATTTCTCCAGTGGTGTGGGGCATAGACATTATGTGATAGTGCGGCATGTCTCATTAAGAGCCACATCCACTGTTTTAACTTGGTGAGATGTATTCTATACAGGGCATGCGTATTCAACAGCAGAGTAGCAAAATGCAAGGACAGATGTCTTCACTATGTCTGGTTGTGATCCCCAGGTTGTGCCAGTCAGCTTTTGTATGATATTATTTCTAGAACACACTTTTTCTTGATATTCAAGCAGTGTTTTTTGTAAGTCAGAGCACAGTCCAGAGTAACTCCTAGGTATTTTGGTGTGCGGCAATGCTCCAGTGGGATTCCTTCCAAGGTACAAGGGTTGAATGAAAAGTAATGCCTCCACCTTCGTAACTCCTCAACAGATGGCAATACTGGTCTGCGGCAGGTAATGGCTTGTTCAGTAGACTCTCCTCTACAGTTCCATTTGGTGGGAAGCCTTAGCATTGAACGGTTGTGTTGTTAAAGTGCAAAGTATGGAACCCTGTGCAGATAGTCGGTCAATGCGACTTAAGCAACATGGAGTCATTGAATTCTTGACAGCAAAAGGTGTCACCCCAAAAGAGATTTATCAGAGAATGCAAGCTGTTTATGGGGATTGTGTTGATGTGAGCCTGTGCGTCGTTGGGCGAGTAGGTTTAAAGATGTTGAGGTGGGAACATCTGACTTGAGTGACAAACAAAGAGTTGGACGTCCTGTGACAGCAACCACCGAGTTTCACAAGCAAAAGGTTTACAGATTGATTCAGGATGATTGTCGTATCACACAGAGAGAAATTTCAAGCATAATTGGCATTTTTTAAAATTTATTTATTTATTTACAGTATTTATATTCCGCCCTTCTCACCCCGAAGGGGACTCAGGGAGGATTACAATGAACACATATATGGCAAACATTCAATGCCAACAGACAAACAACATATATAGACAGACACAGAGGCATTTAACATTTTTTTCCAGCTTCATGATTCCGGCCACAGGGGAACTGTTGCTTCACTGTCCACTAGTGGCTGTACTTCCTCATTCCTTTCCTCGTGTTTTGCTGGCAGTTTTATGATGTTGTAAATTAGTTAAATTAGCCTCCCGCATAAAGCGTACCTAAATTTCCCTAATTGACAGATGCAACTGTCTTTCGGGGCTGCATAGGTCAACAGCAAGCCAGGCTATTTAATGGTCAGGGGCTTAACCCAACCCGGGCTTTGAACTCATGACCTCTGGGTCAGTAGTGATTTATTGCAGCTGGTTACAAGCCAGCTGCGCCACAGCCCGTCGTGTGGGTCACATTATTGCTTTGCTTGGCTATCAGAAGATCTGTGTACGATGGGGAAGGTGGAGGCATTACTTTTCATTCAACCCTCGTAAATAAATAGATGTCCCTCATTTCAAACATGGCAGCCCTAAAGTACCCTTCACTTCTGAAACTTTTGATCCAGCATCTCGCTAGACCTCTTCTAACATCCATTTCACAGAGAGAGTTCTATGAAGGTGCAATTAATGATCATAATGTCAGATTTCAGTTCCATAAGCCACCTTTGACCGGCGTTCTTCCTGTGAAGAGCTGTGATTCTGTACAACAGCGAAATAAAAAAGGTCCTGCAGAAATGCAAATCACATCCAGCTGCTCGCCTTTGATCCCCCAATCTCTTTCTAATGCACTTCCAAGCCTTGTTATTCCAAACCATGAGACTGTTATGTGACATCAAAGTGTTCATTTATGAGTCTTATCCTGAAAGGCTCAAATGTAAGAGAGAAAGTGTGTGTGTCTGTGTGTGTATATGCAGGCATTTTTTAAAAAAATTCTCGCCACTATTTTTCGCAAAAGGGCTTTGGGACCTCATGAAAGAGAACACAAAAATCAGATCGCTTCCTTTACAGATGAAATACTCATCTCTCCTTGTCATGACAAGAAAGGCAGGTTTCAAGGCTTCAGTCTCTTTCAAGGAAATATTTGCTGCGTGATCCTTTATTTTCCATTGATCGCCTTCAGCTTCATTGCGCCATGTCATGTGATACAAAACGAGGGATTCGCCTTATAGGAATTAACTTTGGCAACAATAATGATAAAAATATCCAAACGCTGAATTGCATAGCATTTATCCTCCAAGAAGCACAACAATCATGCTCTTTTAAAAACTGAGTGTTAACAGGCCTTTAGCTCAAAAGAATAATTTAAGGCTAGTAAAACAAACAAACAAACAAACAAATAATAATCTCACCATGCAACTGCCTATTACAAGGAAAACCAGCAGATTCCTAATCCATCTTAAATGAAGATGTGTGCTTTTCATCTTAAGAACAGACAAGCAGCTCGAGCTCTGAGTATTACGAGGGTTGAAAGAAAAGTAATGCCTCCACCTTCGTTACTTGGGTTTGGATGGGAATATTTTAATAAATCAAACGCAGAAATAATCCTTAGAATGTGCTCTTTAACTACCACTATTCACTTTTCCACATAATCACCAGACAATTGGATACATTTCTGCCAATGATGAACATGTTTTCTGAAGCCATCACTGAAGAAGTTGACACTCTGTTTCCTCAACCAGCGTCTCACAGGACCCATCGTGCACAGATCTTCCGATAGCCAAGCAAAGCCATAATGTGACCCACACGTTCTGGTGAAATGCTCCTCCCATCATATGTTTGCAAGCCTTGTAATACATTTTGTACATCTGCAAATAATTTGAAAATGCAAATGACCAAAAACATATGCAATGAAAGCAGGTACACAAACACTTTTTAATCAGTGAGTGAAATGCGGACTCAAGTGCCTATGTTAAGAAAAGTTCATGGACGAATGTGTACATTAACAAAAATATGTGCCGAAAATGCATACACTTTTTCCATGATGACTTTAAAAAGTATAAAGAATGGTGTAGAGTTTTAATCCAAGCTTTAAAGTAGCTATCTAAAGTCCTTTCTATCCTGCCATATAATCCAGATTGTCAAAGCAGATAATCCACATTGTACACTTTGAACTGGATTATATTATTTATTTATTATTTATTAGCAACATTTATATCTCACCCTTCTCACCCCGAAGGGGACTCAGGACAGCTTACAAGTTATATTTACATATAATATATTATATTATTAACATAGTACAATATAAGCATCATTATTATTATTATTATTATTATTATTATTATTATTATTATTATTATTATTATTATTTTATTTTTATACCCCACCCCATCTCCCCGAAGGGACTTGGGGCGGCTTACATGGGGCCTAGCCCGATAAAATAATCAATTATCAATGATACAGCAATAAAACAATTATACCAATAAAACATCAATTATCAATAAACAATCGATAAAATCGACATTAAAAACATACAATATTAAAACAGAAGACTAATTCATTATATATTGCTATATTGTACTATAACAGTATATTGTAATATTCTTAGTAATATTACATGTAATATACAATTATAATAGTGTATTATTTATAATATTTTGTATTACATCATAATATTATAAATATTATATGTATATACAATACATTATTATATAATATTATATACTATATTATATATACAATATATGAGTGCAGTGTGTTAAAGCACTTAGCTGCTGAACTTGCAGACCAAAAGGTCGCAGGTTCGAATCCGGGGAGCAGAGTGAGCACCCGCTGTTAGCTCCAGCTTCTATCAACCTAGCAGTTTGAAAACATGCAAATGTGAGTAGATCAATAGGTACCGCTCCAGCAGGAAGGTAACAGCGCTCTATGCAGTCATGCCGACCACATGACCTTGGAGGTGTCTACGGACAACGCCGGCTCTTTGGCTTAGCAATGGAGATGAGCAACAACCCCCAGAGTCGGACACGACTGGACTTAACGTCAGGAGAAACCTTTACCTTTACCTAATATGAGTATTACATATTATGATATTGTTATAATTGACTCAGGAAACATGGTGAATCTGCATTGCCATATAATCAAGTTATAAGCAGACAATCTGGATTTTATATGGCAGTGCAGAAGGGGACAAAGGCACTGAACTCTAGTCTTAAAATAGGTTCAGCTTTTGGGATTGTCCTTCCAACCTTTAGACTAAAGCATAGAAGACAACTCTCTCCAACAAAATAAAAAATATATATATTTGACCCAAACCACTATACTGCAGCAATTGCATCTCAAGGAAGGAAAGGAAATTTCCACTTCAGTGACTTAAGTTTTTTAAAAAGTCACTAGCGTAGTTTAAAAGGTTGCTGATTATAGCACAGTAATACGAGCCTTGAGTGTTATCTCAAGATGTTTGCAGTTGTGTTTGAGCCAGCGCTTGGTAAGACTCTCAGTCATCTACCTCCCATGGCTGGGCAGGCACTTTAATCCACTTGAAAGGCACATGGAGCTAATTTTAGCCGGTTTAAAGCACTTTTCTTCATCCTGATGTACAATGAGTCTCGGCTAGGCCAATTATTTGTGTGTGTGTGTTTTCCTTTTCTAGTGTTTTTCCCTCTCTTCTCCTCCAAACATGCTCCTTTTAAAACTCATGCCCAATGCTAAGCTTATCATCATCATAATGAAAATCATTGACCCCTTGATACAGTTCCTCATATTGTGATGCCCCCCAACCATAACATTATTTTCGTTGCTCCTTCATAACTGTAATTTTGCTACTGTTACGAATCGTAATGTAAATATCTGATATGCAGGATGTATTTACATTCACTGGACCAAATATGGCACTAATACCCGATACGCCTAAATTTGAATACTGGTTGGGTTGGGTGGGGATTGATTTTGTCATTTGGAAATTGTAATTGTTGGGATTTATAGTTCACCTTCAATCAAAGAGGATTCTGAACTCCACCAACGATGGAATTGAACCAAACTTGGCACACAAAATTGCCATGACCAACAGGAAATATTTGAAGGCTTTGGTGGACATTGATCTTGAGTTTGGGAGTTGTAGTTCAGCTACATCCAGAGAGCACTGTGGACTCCAAAGAATGATGAATCTGGACCAAACTTGGCACAAATACTCAATATGCCCAAATGTGAACATGGTTGGAGTTTGTGGAAAATAGACCTTGACATTTCGGAGTTGTAGTTGCAGGGATTTATAGTTCACTTGCAATCAAAGAGCCCCTTGAACCCCACTGCACTGATGTGAGGCAGGGGAGGAATCTTTTTAAATCAATTATGTTATTATATATTTAACTATCTTCGCTGCCACCAATATAAATATGCTTTATTTAGCTGCGGCCACCAATTTGTAAAGATGTGGGGTAGAGGATAATTTATTCTTTTTAATCTTTTTATTTACTTTAGATGGTAGCGTTACTTAAGTTTAGGATATGTGTGACAGAGGCTTGGATGTTGAAAGATAACAAGTTTATTTCAGGCACAGAGCGTAGTAGTTACAGTTTGTTTCTCAGAGTTAAACCTTCTTAATCTGTTGCAAATATAACTTATGAGGAATACACTTTCAAAATACTTGCTCCTTTCCCTTGATCACTTTGGATCTAACCGGGATTACTTTCCCTTTCTCCTCAGACTCTCCAAATAAACCTAAACAAGTCACCTAACTTGTTTAATTTAACACCACTAGAGATCTGAGTTCCCCTGGTTTCCTAAACTGGAACCAGTCCTTCCCCTGTGACTAAAAATCACAGACTAAACTGTTTTTTTAAACATTCCCTCCAAACGGCGGTTGGCTCCGCCCCCGTTGCTATGGTAACTGCCTCAGAATGCTGAGCCGGTTACCTTCCCCCATGTATTGTTAACTATAATACTTACCCACTTTAAACATAGCCAAACATGACTTCTAAAACAAAATCAAACAAACATGTCATCCATAAATCAAAACAAAACACACACTTCTTTACACCCACCAATGATCAAATTGGGCCAAACTTCCCACACAGAACCCCCATGACCAAAAGAAAATACTGGTCTTTGTCAACCCCCTAAATCCCTCTTGATATCCCCCCAGAGGTCTTGACCCTCAGGTTGAGAAACACTAGTTTAGGGATGTATCGATTTTAAAATTAGGAAGTAAATAAATTGTACTATCAATTTTTTCAATGTTCTCACCTTTATGGGTGGTGTTGGTTCTGTGGTGTCTGTAAACTCCCTAGACAAATGTACACAGTCTGCCTGGGCTGATTTACTTTGATGATGAACATCTCCCATTAATTGTAGTTACACTTTGATATTGAAATTAGCCATCTCCTGGTGGGAGAAAGTGCTTATTTTCCCAGAGGGACTTGTATCACAGAGATGGATTTATTTAGTAAAAGATTAGGCCTATTGCAATGATTCAACTGTATAATTCTATTTCCCACCCATACCTGATGCCTACAAAAAAAAACCAACTATCTATCTATATAAAAGGATAATGAAATTTCGGCCTAGGACAAAACAACAAAACTACACATCCCAGAAACACTAAACTTGGCAGCACAACCCCTCATCCATGCCTCTACGTTCATACAACAAAAAGATAAGAAAAATAAAATCCTAATTAGAGGGAGAAGAATAATTGTTTTTATCCAATTGCTGCCAGTTAGAAGGCTAAGCTCCGCCCACTTGGTCTCCTAGCAACCCACTCAGCCCAGGGGACAGGCAGAGTTAGGCCTCACTTAGGCCTCTTCCACACTGCCGATAAAATACAGATTATCAGATTTTAACTGGATTACAGTATATGGCAGTGTAGACTCAAGGCCCTTCCACACAGCTATATAACCCATTTATAATCTTATATTATCTGCTTTGAACTGGATTATCTTGAGTCCACACTGCCATATAATCCACTTCAGTGTGCATTTTATACAGCTGTGTAGAAGGGGCCTCATATAATCCAGTTCTAAGCAGATAATATAAGATTATAAATATAATATGTAATAATTACTGTGATATAATAATACAGAACAATATAATCTCTAAAATCAGGACAGTAAATAAAGAACAACACTCTGAAAGCATAAGCTACAGCAACACGTGGCCGGGCAAAGCTAGTGCTATATAACGTTATGCATCTGAAACCATTGTTTGGTGAATTGACCTCTATATTCCTGTGATGTACCCAGGGTAAATAAAGCTGAGAAAATGACCCATTTTGGGATGTCTGTTGTGTGGAAAGAGCAAACATTGAAATAATTCCTTTTACCCGAGTTACCTATAATAAGTTACAGTAGGCCTGCTCCTGATTTCACAAAGTTGTTGAATGAAGTTTCATTTCCATGTGAAAATTTTTAAATACTATATAATGACTATGGGTGGCCCAGGAAGGCTTGCAGAGGTGTTCTCTCTAGGTTTTCGGTGTGGTCACCTTCCATCAGTAGTTTGTGGTACTTGAAAATATAGGCCCCTTCCACACAGCTGTATAAAATCCACATTGAACTGGATGATATGGCAGTGTGATCACAGATGATCCAGTTCAAAGCAGATATTGTGGATTATCTATCTTGATTTTCTGGGTTATATGGCTGTGTGGAAGGGCCCGCAGTTGTCATAAATACCAATCAGTTACAAATCTGTAACTCTAAGCTATTTATTTGTTTGTTTGTTTGTTTGTTTACTATATTTATATCCCGCCTTCTCACCCCGAAGGGGACTCAGAGCGGCTTACAAATAATATTTACATGCAGTGTATTATATCAATAGCACAGCACAACACTAGCACTATATACCAGCATATTGCACCACACCACTATACTGTAATATTACCAGTAATATTACATGTAATAAATAATATGTAATTAATATTATTATATTGTATTATTATTAGTATTATATTGCATTATATTGCATTACATTATAATATTATCAATATTACATCTATAATATTGATAACCGAAAGGTCCCAGGTTCAAACCCCGGGAGCGGTGTGAGCGCCTGCTGTTAGCTCCAGCTCCTGCCAACCTAGCAGTTCGAAAACCTGCCAATGTGAGTAGACCAATAGGTACCGCTCCGGTGGGAAGGTAATGGTGCTCCATGCAGTCATGCCGGCCACATGACCTTGGAGGTGTCTACGGACAACGCCGGCTCTTCGGCTTAGAAATGGAGATGAGCACCAACCCCCAGAGTCAGACATGACTGAACTTAACGTCAGGGGAAACCTTTACCTTTACTTTACCTTACATGTATATACAATATATTAATTATTAGTTATGAAACCAAACTACAATACTGAATTCCATCCATAGTATATAGCAATACAGTATTCCTGAAAAGATCCATATTCCGCAAGGCACTCTGTGGGTTATCTATCAGAGAGGGACGTGCGAGAATGAGTGGGTAGCAAGAGGCCTAGGGGATAAAAGCCTTGTGACTTGAAGGTTGGGTTGCTGACCTAAAGGCTTCCAGGTTCGAATCCCATCTGGGGAGAGCGCGGATGAGCTCCCTCTCTCAGCTCCAGCTCCATGTGGGGACATGAGAGAAGCCTCCCATAAGGATGGTAAAACATCAAAACATCCGGGCGTCCCCTGGATAACGTCCTTGCAGACGGCCAGTTCTCTCACTCCAGAAGCAGTCATGTTGCTCCTGGCACACAAAAAAAATCATCCACTCAACTTACACTATCTAACAAAATTTGGAAAATTATGTTCCTGGTTTGAAAGTGCTATTTCCTGTTTAATTTTGAGGTACTGTACTTACTTTGAAAGTTGTTGTTATACTCCAGAAACTTTGTTTTTGTGGCAGCCACAAACTATATTGAATTGGTTGAGACTCTATGAGATAGTCATTGAAAAATTATAGCAAAATGTGCTGTAGGATGTAAACTTTTTTTAGTAAACTTTTTCCAGTATTGTTCCATTATCTGGGTGGAGGCCACAAGGAGGCACAAGAGAGAGAAGAATAGTCCATTTTACAGGAGGGGATTTGAAGGAGCAAAACCATTTTCCCCATTTTTTCTCATAATTCCTCCTCCGCACTTCCCATTTCATAAACGAGAGTTGTTTCCACAATGGGGACATGGGTGGGGGGAATAACAGGAAAATGGGGAAATGGTTTTGCTCTTTCAACCCACCTTCCAGCCCCATAAAATGGACTATCCTTCTCTCTCTAGCTCCCCCTTGTGCCTTCCGCCCAGATAATGGAACAGTACCCTTTTCTCATGATTTTATGATAGAACCAATTAGAAAATGACATTTATAACCCAGAAACAAAAAATTGGTTACATAGTGATCTCTATCACTATAAGTCTCCATGATTCTCGATGCCCCAGTGGCACCAAAATGTATTGCAATGATAATACAGCCCAACAAAAAAAATATTTGTGTCTTGCTTTTTAAGGCCTGTTCCTGGGGTTATTTGAGATGCTGAATCAGAAAATTGCATTGTGTAGACTGCATCTGCTCTAGTTTCTTAAATGTGGTTACCGTATATACTCGAGTATAAGCTGACCCAAATATAAGCCAAAGCACCTAATTTTACCACAAAAAAACTGGGAAAACATTGACTCCAGTATAAACCGAGGGTGGTAAATTTCAGAAATAAAAATAGATACCAATAAAATTACATTAATTGAGGCATCAGTAGGTTAAATGTTTTTGGATATTTACATAAAGCTCAAATTTAAGATAAGACTGTCCAACTCTGATCAAATCATGATTCTCATCTTCTTCAATGTAAATGTGCTTATGTATCCTTTTAATAATAATAGAGTAAAATAATACATGTAATAATAATAATAAATACAGGAAATAATACATGTAATAATAAATAGAGTAAAATAATAAATGCAATAATAATAATAATAATAATAATAATAATAATAATAATAATAATAGAGTAAAATAAATGTAATAGTAGCAACAATAATAGAGAAAAAATAATAAATGTACCATATATTCTAAAGTATAAGCCAACCAGGACCCTCACCCGAGTATAAGCCAAGGGGGACTTTTTCAGTCTTAAAAAAAGGGCTGAAAAACTTGGCTTATACTCGAGTATATATAGTAATTATCATAGTTTTCTATGGGCAAGCAGATGGCAATTGGTAGATGGCACATGTTCTATATCTCAAAAACTAGAGCTGATGGGGCGGGGGGGGGGGGAGACTGGTGCCATTTTTGGAATCAGCAGACAAATAGAGCCAGAAATTGGGCTAATATTTGACGTACCAAAACGTGTATTGGCCTTTGCTTTCAATTCAGAAGGGATAATGCAAGAGTGAGTACTAGGTAGCGATATAACACCATCCACTCTACTTATCACTATCATATGTAACATACACGATTCCCAATGCCCCAGTGGCACCAAAAAGTATTACAATGATAATAGCATTTCTGCAGCTCCTCAATGCCTCTTTCTTAGGGTTGTGTTTCTGACCATATTAAGAGGATGATTCCTTGCCTCTCAAGACTAGATATTAATCCCATTGTGTATAAACACAAAACAGATACAACAATTAAGATTTAGAAAGCCAAACACAAAATTTGCATGCAATTCATGTTAGTGTCTCACGATTCTGTTTCCAGGTGCTTTCCTCATTCCTTACATCCTCTTCCTCATCATTGCCGGGATGCCTTTATTCTATATGGAACTTGCGTTGGGTCAGTATAACCGGGAAGGAGCTGCAACCGTATGGAAAATCTGCCCACTTTTTAAAGGTAAATCCCAGGTTTTCTAATTAAGATACTTGTTAAATGTCTTGCTTTGCACATGCCAATATTGGACGTTGAGCAGTATTTTCTCCCTCGCCCCACAAAGGTGAGCTATAAGCATGAGTCACTGCTATGAAAATGATCTGAACGGAATGTAAAATGTCATGCTTTCCCTTTGCCTCCAGGTGTGGGCTATGCTGTGATACTCATCGCTCTCTATGTAGGCTTCTACTACAACGTTATCATTGCCTGGTCTCTGTATTATCTGTTTTCTTCATTTACATTTGGGGAACTTCCTTGGACGAAATGCGGCAATCCCTGGAACAGTCCGAACTGCACCGATCCTAAAAATGCCTCTGCTTTCATCCCTGGGACCTCTTACGCCAAGTACAAGATTACACCTGCAGCTGAATTTTATGAGTAAGTGTATGTGTGTGCAAAAATGTTTGTAAATCCCAGTGTGTTAGGGATTCCTCTTCCTCAGAAGAGAAAGGGGAGCAGGAAAATGTTCATGAATCAAAGAGGCAGTTGGAATCTGAGGAGGAGATTTGCAAGTGCCCACTTTTCAGGAGAGGCGAAAGGAAACAGAGCAGAGATGTTGTTCAGCTAGAATAGCTGCCAGAAATGCAGCTGAGTAATTGGGAACTGCCCTAGCAGCTGTGAGGGGACTCAGGGCTATAAAGCAGAAGCAGGTGCAGCCAGCTCTTGCTGGTAACAAACTGACTCTAAGGCCTAAGCCTTCGCTCCTTTTGTGCCTGCTTCAGGTCTGTATCTGGGAAACTGCTCCTAAGGATTTATTGCTGTTTCTTTGTCTGAAGTAAGACTGCTATTTGATTTGGGAATGTATCAGAGACTAAGAACTGTGCTTGCCATAAGACTTCCTTGCTTCGTTTTGCATTATTCCACTGAGTGTGCTGTACTTTATGTTTTGCTGAAGTAAAACAGTTTTCATTTACTTACCACAGTGTTTTAAGGCTGTTCTTGAAAGGCAAAACAGGACACTGTGGAATCTATTCCTTAAAATGTGTTGTTGAAGGCTTTCATCACTGGGTTGCTGTGAGTTTTCCGGACTGTATATCCATGTTCCAGAAGCATTCTCTTGACCCAGGCTTTCCTTCTATTGCTTTGAGTATAGAAGTGGTGTTTTTTTTCCAAGTGGTCAGGATAAATACTGTTTTCTGTCAGCTCACTACAGCCGCTCCTGAATGAACACACGAGACTCTCTGTGATATCACCAGAAACTTTACTGCAGGAAACATAAACATCAGAAAAGCCAAGAATGGGAGGCTCCGGCCAACCATCCTTTATATACCCTCCCCCTCATTTGAAAAGTCTCTTCCCGCTCAGCAAAACCCCGCGCAGATTCCCCGCCAAGTCCAGCAGCCGTTTCTTCTCCGAGTCCTGAGATGCAGGTGTCTTATCAATGTCAGTGACCCTGAAACTCAGAGCCACATCCAGGCTCTAGTAGCAGGGTTCTGACATAGCGTCCTCCTCCCCTTCGTCCTGGAAGGAAAAGATTTAACACAACTATTGTTCTCCGCTGTCCAGAGTTCCTTTATACTTTTTTAACAGGCTGCAATGGAATACCGGGTGTACCTTTCCTAGGTCCTTGGGTAGCCTCAGCTGATAGGTCACTTCGTTTATTCTTTTCGCCACCCTGAACGGCCCTATATAGCGTGGAGCCAATTTCTTAGATGGGAACCCCAATTTCAGGTTTTTTGTGCTCAGCCAAACCAGATCTCCTTCGCCCAATTTGTCCCCCTCTCGGCGCCTACGATCTGCAAAGAGCTTGTACTTCTTTTGCGTTTCCCGCAATGCCTCCACCACGTTCTGCCACCCTTGCTTAATTTTAGCCGGCCATTCCTTGTCGGTCTGGCCCTCTCCTTCCTTCCACTCGGGTAGCCTGGGGAAAGGTGCCACCTCCTGTCCGTATACTATTTCGAATGGGGCACGACCTGTGGCCGAATGTACGGCCCCGTTAAATGCCATCTCAGCAAACGGCAGAAGGTCTGACCAATCGTCCTGTCTATAATTGGTGTACATCCTCAAGAATTGGCACAGTGTTTGTTGGGTACGTTCTACCCCCCCGTTGGTCGCGGGATGAAAGGCCGAGCTCAGGTTCCTTTCTGCTCCTAACAGCTGTAAGAATTTTCCCCAAAATTTTGCAGTGAATTGGACTCCCCGGTCGCTAATTATTTTGTCGGGGCACCCATGTAGGCGATATACATGCTTTACATACAAATCCGCGAGCTTTTCAGCCGAGGGGAATTTTGGCAGGGCCACAAAGTGCGCCTGTTTTGAGAATAGGTCCAATATTGTCCAAATGTATCTGTGGCCTCTGCTGGGGGGTAGTTCGCCTACAAAATCCATTGCCACGCATTCCCATGGCCTCATAGGCTCCACCACCTTCTGCAATAGCCCCTGGGGCTTCCCAGGTGGTGTTTTGCCCTCTGCACATAATTCACACTGCGTGACGTACCCCCTGGCGTCTTTCCTCATTCCGGGCCACCAGCATTGTTTGGCCAACAGTTTAATAGTCCTGGTAGGGCCTAGATGACCTGCACCCTTGTTATCGTGGCATTTCCTTAACATTTCTTATCTCAAACATTCAGGAATATACAATTTCTTATTAACAAACACCAAATCCCCACACAGTTCTCCCTGTTCTTTGTTCGTTTGTAACCATTCGTCCATTCCATATGCTCGCTTCAACTCCTCCTCCCATATTTCTCCTCCCCCCGTGGAAATGGCAGTACGTTTGTTTTCTTTGGCCGCTTGTGCTCGAGTCAGTACTGCCAGGCCCCATTGCTTATCTAGGAAAAGGCTCCCCCCAGATTCCTCCCCCGTGCTGAGGCATCCGAGAGAGAGCGTCAGCGAGTATGTTGTGTTTCCCCTGGAAGAACTTGAGTCTGAAATCAAAACGGCTGAAATATTGGGCCCATCTAATCTGCTTCGCTGATAGTTTGCGAGGGGATCTCAGATATTGTAAATTTTTATGATCAGACCAAACTTCAAACGGTATTCCACTCCCTTCCAGAAAGTGTCTCCAGCACTCTAGTGCTTTCAGAATCGCTAAGGCTTCCCTCTCCCAAATCGGCCAGTTTTTTTCTGTATCGCTAAACTTTTTCGACAGATAGCCACATGGCTTCAGGTTCCCCCCCTCGTCTTTCTGCAGCAGGACTGCCCCATATGCCCGGTCTGACGCATCGCAATGTATTACAAAGGTCTTAGACATATCAGGATGCTGTAGGACAGGCTCCTCAGTAAAACGCTTTTTTAGGGCTTCGAAAGCTTCCTGGCATTCTATTGTCCAGGTCAGTTTGGCCCCAAGAGCCTTCACTTTGGCTGTTTCTCCCCTGCCTTTAGTCTTTAACAAATCAGTTAATGGCAAAGTGAGGCGCTCAAAGTCCTTGATAAATGTTCTATAGAAGTTTGCGAACCCCAGGAAGGATTGCAGCTGCTTCCGTGTTCTGGGGGCTTCCCACCCCCTTACGTCTTCCACCTTCGCAGGGTCCTTCGCCACTCCTTGGGAGGAAATCCTATACCCCAGAAAGTCTATCTGGTCTTTATTGAACTCGCATTTGGCAAGTTTCGCATACAGTTTCGCTTCCCTCAACTTTTGTAGGACTTCCCTGACTAGTTCTACGTGTTGCTCCTTGGTCCGAGACATTATCAATATATCATCTAAAAAAATAAAAACTCCCTTGTACAATAATGGATGCAACACTTCGTTGATTAATTGCATGAACGCGGCCCCTCCCCCGCATAAACCGAATGGGAGCACACAATAATTGAATAATCCGAAGGCGCAGGAGAAGGCCGTCTTCCACCTGTCCTCTGGGTTGATCTGCAATTTATGGTAAGCCTCAATTAAATCCAATTTAGTGAATATCTGCCCCTCCGATAACTGGGCGATCAAGTCCTTCACTAAGGGTAGAGGGTATTTATTTACAGTACTGATTGCATTCAGGCCTCTGTAGTCAATGCAGAGCCTCAGCGTTTGGTCCTTTTTCCGCCTAAACAACACAGGTGCCCCTAAAGGGGAATTCGAAGGTTCTATGAAACCCCTTGCTAGGTTTTTATCAATGTACTTTCTCAGTTCCTCCTTTTCCCTAGCCGACATTGGGTATATCTTTGCCTTGGGAAGCTCTGCTCCTGGGACTAGCTCTATTTTCACTTCAACCCTCCGCTTCGGTGGGAAATTGTCTGCTTCCTTCTCGTCAAACACGTCCACAAAATCACGATACTCTGGGGGTAATTTATCTGCCAGTTCTGCTATTCTGATAGAGTCTTCCTCCCCCCTTTTTCCCGGCTCCCTCTCGATTTCCTGGCTCCCTTCTTCCAAACTCATACCGAAAATCATGCTCTTATCCTCCCAGTTGATTTGCGGGTTGGCCTGCCCCAGCCACGGCATGCCTAGTATAACATTATAGTTGGCTATTTGTGATATCACAAATGACACCTTTCCTTCCCAACTCCCTATCTTACACTTTACATCTTCGGCACTGTGCCTAGCTAACGATCCTGATACTGTGGATCCGTCCAACTGCGAAAATGCTATTGAGGATTCTAGGCTCATTCTTTCGCATCCCAATCCCCCGGCTAATTCAGGGGAAATGATGTTCCTGGAACATCCACAATCCACAAACGCTTTGCATGTTGCTTGTTTGCTGCCATTTTCAAGCTGAATGGGGACCACTATCATAGCTTTATCCTGACTTACCAACCCCCCCGAATGGTGCCTCATCGGTGGTTCTTCCTCGGCGCGTTTTCCTGCCACGGCTCTTGGTTTGGGCGGGCCTCCGCCTTCCCCTTTTCTCTGCCAGCACTCGGCAGCCCTGTGGCCCAACCGGCCGCACACGAAGCAGCCACTCCTGCTGGTGCTCACGTTCCCTCTCGGCTCCGCTCTCCTCCCAGTTGGGGTTGATCCCTCCTTCCGGCTCCCCTCTTTCATCTGCGGCCGTTGCTGTAGCCCTCCTCGGTGCCTCCTCGCCTGGGCCAGCGATGTCTCGACGCGCCCCGCCAGCTGAATCCATCCGTGCAGTGTGTCAGGCTCATCACGGTGCACAGCCCAGGAGAGGATCTCCCGCCTGAGCCCCTCTTTGAAGAGTTCCATCTTTGTCACTGCAGACCATTCCGGCACCTTTTCGGCGAGGCATTGGAATTCCTCCGCATACTAGATACCGACCTCTGCCCCTGGGAGACGGTCTCCAACTTCTCCCTCGCCCGGATTTGCTCCAATGGATCTCGGAAACGGGTCTCCAGGGCCCCCATAAAGCGTCGGACTGACCCCAGACATGGGTCGCGTGCAGCTGAACGTACCAGCTAGCCGCTCCCCTCTTCAACACTGCACCAATGGCCCGGATCCGGCTGGATTCCGTTCTAAAAGTGTGAGCATTGTCCTCCATATAGCCCCTAACCGTGGTAAGGAAAAAATCCAGTTCAGAGGACTCTCCCCCAAACTCGATCCTTAGTTCCTCTCGTCTCGGTAGGGGTCCCTGTGGCGGCAATCCCCAATCCTCCGCCCGTCGCAAGCCCCCTTGCGGACCAGTGGGCCCCACTGCTGTTTTTCTTGGCCCTGTGCCACGCCCGGCATTCGCCAGGGGCACTAGGGTCTCAGCTGGGAGCGTAGCCGGGATTCTCGGAGGCTTTTCCCCTTCGTTGTCACTCTCCTCCACCCGCGTCAGGCTTGTTTGGGTCTTGGGCCGGGCGCCGGGCTCCTTTCGCACTTCCCTTCCCTTCGGTGCTGGGAGGTCTGCAAAGCCCTGGCTGCTTCCCACGCTCATGTCCCACATTGAGCCAGCCCGAAGTTCCCTTCCTCTCTCTGGCTTCGCCAAAAACGCCAGGCGCTCCATCGCCCTCGACATTACTGCCAGGGTGGTCTCCATCACCGACATCCTCTCCTCCAGAAACACCATCCTTTGTGGGGCTGGGGAAGGTAAATCTTCCTCTCCTCCGGTGCTGTCTCCCTGCACCACTCCACGCCTCTGGGTTACCCCATTCGGCTGGGCATAAGCGGTGGATGACGCCAGGGCCGCCAGCTGGTGGAACTCAGCGTCCGGCTCGGGAGTGGCCCTTCCCGACCTTCCTCCTCCTGCGCCCAAGAGCTCTTCATCCTCCACTTGCATGTTGCACCTCACCGCTACAGCGGGATGGTGTCCGTTTTCTTGGCTTAGTGTCAGCTCACTACAGCCGCTCCTGAATGAACACACGAGACTCTCTGTGATATCACCAGAAACTTTACTGCAGGAAACATAAACATCAGAAAAGCCAAGAATGGGAGGCTCCGGCCAACCATCCTTTATATACCCTCCCCCTCATTTGAAAAGTCTCTTCCCGCTCAGCAAAACCCTGCGCAGTCCAGCAGTCCAAGTCCAGCAGCCGTTTCTTCTCCGAGTCCTGAGACGCAGGTGTCTTATCAATGTCAGTGACCCTGAAACTCAGAGCCACATCCAGGCTCTAGTAGCAGGGTTCTGACAGTTTTCCCCCAGCGATAAATACAAGAACCCTGAACAGGAATGGGAATCTTCCTAGATATAATTCTTGTAGTCAAGAACAAAAAAGGTGGAAGTAACTCATTTCAATAGGGGCTGGGCAATGGCGCAGCTAGTTAATAGCCAGTTGCAATAAATCACTACAGACCAAGAAGTCATGAGTTTGAAGCCAACCCACGTCAGAGTGAGCACCTGACCATTAAAATAGCCCAGCTCGTATTGACCTAAGCAACCTGAAAGATAGTTGCATCTATCAAGTAGGAAATTTACATACCGCTTATGCAGGGAGGCTAATTTAACTAATTTACAATGCCATAAAAATTATCCAGCAGCGTGCGAAAAGGAATGAGGAAGTAATCCATCAAGGACTCGGTGTCACAGTGGATGATGAAGCAGCAGTTCCCCCTGTGGCCGGAATTGAGCACACCCTCATGAAGCCGGAAGTTGGAAAATGTTAAATTGCCTCTGTGTCTTCGTCTTTGTCTCTGTCTCTATGTCATATGGCATTGAATGTTTGCCATGTATATGTACATTGTGATCCACCCTGAGTCCCCTTCGGGGTGAGAAGGATGGAATATAAATACTGCAAATAAATAAATAAATAAATAAATAAATTCACTATTATCCATTATTTCCTGTTTCCAAAGTAAGTTCAGATATGGGAGCTGTAGGGTGCATCTACACTGCAGAAGGTATGCAGTTTGACACTAGTTTAATTGCCATGGCTCAACGCGATTTCTCAAGGCCTTTAGCTTTCTCTATCAAATAGTGCTGGTGCCTCACCAAACTATAACTTCCATGATTTTGCAGCATTAAAGCAAGGGAGTTACAGTGGTGTTGAACAGCATCCATTCTACATTCCCAAACCTTTCTTAAGGAAAGGGGTCTTATCTTATACTTCATTTCCATCCCGGTTATTTACATTTCTATGCAGACGGTGGATATCTATGAAGATACAGTTTCTCTGCCTTGCAGAAGTAGAGTTTTTAAGTTTGTTTTTTCTGGCTTCATCTTAAAGAGGAGAACTGACAAACAAAGCAGGCACATCCCATAAGGGCACACCGTGTTCTTTTAGATTCCCTTTCCTGTTTAGGTTTCATATCCTTTCAACTGCGCCATAGAGACCATACTTTCAACACCGCTCCGGAGAAATGGAACATACAATGAAGGGTGATCTAAGAGTCTGCCTTTTTTACAGTGTGTTTGTCACCCAAACAACAATTGTATTACAGTACTTGCAAAGATCTCTTGATCTTAACAACCTTCCATACATATCTTCTCAGCAACTTTTCCAACTGTCCTAAAAGGATGACCAATGAAAGTTTATGCTGAGATATACTAACTTGGGCTTCATGGGAGCTAGTGTCTTCCATATCAGTGGGACAATAAATACATGTTGGGCTTTAATCTAGACTCTAAAGGAGAGCTATCAAGTGCTACCATGCTTCACCAAAAATAAGACAGTGTCTTATATTAATTTTTGCTCTCAAAGGTGTGCTAGGTCTTATTTTCAGGAGATTTCTTATTTTTCCATGACGAAGAATTCATATTTATTGTTGAACAAAAAATGAACATTTATTATATCCTGTATATTAGTTATCATCACAAATAAGCATAACCAGGCAAACTGTGAATCCTATCAAGAATTTCTTGTTACTAGCATTATTTCCATGTAAAACAATCTATGGTACGTACATTTACTGATCCTGCATGCTCTGGTGTTCTGTTCAGCAGACATGCTTCCAAACACAAACTTTGCTAGGTGTTACTTTCAGGGGAGGCCTTATATTTAGCAATTCAGCAAAACCTCTACAAAGTCTTATTTTCAGGGGATGTCTTATTTTCGGGAAAACAGAATATTCCCAAAATACATTCAGCTCCTTAAATGTATAGCACAAAACCTGGAACAGACCCCTTTCATGACATGGAAGCCAACAGCAGCAACTTCATGGCATGAAGACTCTGATCTTCATTTCCTAAGAAGAGTAACTAAATTGGAATTTCCCACTCTCATATTGTCAAAACATTGTCAAAACCTGAGTACATTTCAGTCAAATTTCTCAGAAATTATCCATTTTATGCGTATGCTTGGTTCAAAAGATGTGAACTTTATGTCCCCTCTCATAATATACTTTCTCATTTGTAATTCCTGGGCTGAAAAGTGCTTCACAAAAATGTAGAAGAGCACTAACTCTAAAGGCGACCTCTCGTGACTCAAAAGGATGTGTCTCCAATAGTTGATCCCGCTTCAGAGATACGTGTCTACTTTCTCTTTGGAAGTGTTCTACTTCGCGTTGGTTTACTCCCTCTTTCTTATAGTTCTGCACAATGTTTCAAGGCCTCTTCTAGATAAACATCTCATTCTTTGCCAAGTTTGGATTGTGTCGTTTCAGCAGGAGTGAAGGAAGAGTTGATTATGCACCCTTGGGTGCAAAATTATCTCACATCATTACTGTTGTTTTTTTCCCTTTTGTTTAGGCGCCAAGTTTTGCAACTCAACAAAAGCCGTGGGATCCAAGACGTTGGCATGCCACGGTGGGAGCTCACACTATGTCTCTTAGTGGTTGTGATCGTCCTTTTCTTTAGCCTGTGGAAAGGCGTGAAGACTTCGGGAAAGGTATGCCATTGCTTATGCTCGCCAACATACATTTGGGTGCCTCAAACTTTAGAACTATTTCTGGGTATATTTGACCTGCTGATTCCAAAAATGGTGCCAGTTTTCCCCTATCAGCTCTAGCTTTTGAGTTACAGAACATATGTGTTGTGACTCAGCCTCAGAGTGACTCTAATGAGGATTTTGGGATACAGGTTTAAGATGAAGGAATTCAGGTTCAGGATGAGTTTCAAGATGACTCTGATGGGAATTATGGGATTCAGCTGCAGGGTGTTCCTGCTGTAGGAGATGGGGAACAGGGAGGCTTTCCCACGGGAAGAAATGGTGTTGTTGATGCTGATGTTTCACAGGTGCAAGAAACAGGAATGGAGCCTGATAACACTAACAAGCAGTTTGGCCTTGACGGTGCAGACAATGCAGCATTTCTGGACCGGGCCAGCCGCTTGGAATTTAGGGGGGTTCACAGAAGTCTTAGAATAGCAAAAAAGAGAGAGGTCAAAGGGCAAAGGAATGCCTTCATGTTATGCTATTAAAACAGTCTGCTGAAAGAGGAATCTTTGTCAAAGCAATGTCTCTTTGAATTGAGAAGCAAGTTCTGTTTTCCTGGGTTGTCTTATAGCCTTGATGTAATCTCGCTCAAACTACAGATCAATGGAGGACAACTTCAGTAGATGTAATGGCCAGTTCCTACACAACACTTTCCGTAGGCCACAACCTTTGGCTGCCACTACCACAGATACCATTTCATCAAAATACTTGCTTTAAATGGACTATCCCATTTTCTGATGATAGAAAGCAATTAAAGTAAACCAAAGATTGCTGTAAATTCAGTTTTGCCCATTAATTACAAAAATTGGTATTGATTGCTTCCACTATTCTCATTGGGATTAACTACAAATTTTAAATCCATTCATACAATAAACTCTTTGCCACTGAAATATTGATCAAATATATTTGCATTGGTCTCATTTTGCAGGTTGTATGGATTACAGCCACATTGCCTTATCTTGTAATATCTGTACTCTTAGTCCGTGGACTGACTTTGCCTGGCGCATATGATGGAATCAGAGCATATCTCAACATAGATTTGAGAAGACTTAAAGAAGCCACAGTAAGTAATCGGTTTGCATCGTCCTTTCTATTTATAAATGGCTTCTGTGTATTTGTCTGTGAAAGGGAGAGAAATTAAAATTGCAAAGATTACAAGGACATTATGATCAAAAATAGACCTTTAATGAAAATATATTGACTTATTGTTACAAACAAAGACTGGGTATCCCTTATCCAAAATGCTTGGGGCTAGATTTCAGGGTTGTAGTATTTGTGTACATGAGATATCTTGGAGATGGGGCCCAAGTCTAAAAAAGAAATTCATTGATACTTCATAATACACCTGATACACATACTCTGGAGATAATTTTATACAATTTGTTAATGTGCATATAGGAAAGTTTGCGTACACTGAACTAACAGAAAGCAAAGGTGTCCTATCACTGCCAAACATTTGGACAATTTTGGATTTTGGAGTATTTTGGAATCTCAAATAAGGAATTTTTAATCTGTACAAGAAAAGATGCTGCTTTTATTCAAACCTATAGAATTTCTGTTATCTCATTTCAGTGCATGCTTAGGAATTACTATGGGCTGGTTTTGAATAAGTTAATAGTTTGAGAATTATTCAAAAGTGTAAATATTGAGCAGAGTGCACATTCAATTATGTACAATGTGGTTGATAGAAATACTTTGCCGTGCTTTCTTCCTCTCTCAGCATCTCCTTCGATTCCCTGAAAATGTTACATAGAACATCCAGAAGAGCAGAACAATACAATCAAAAATCTGAGAAATGAAATTTTGGAGAGTTGTCTTAATGAATATTTTTGATAGAAACCATAAGGTTTTATTGAACATTGGGCCACATCCAACTTTCGTTGCTTCGTCGCCACCACTAAAAGAATGGATTGGCCACCTTCTTTCCTGCAATTTAAGTTTCTTATCTGTTTTAGTCAATCACCTTCCTTCTTAACTTCCATACATGCCATGTACACTTCAGAGTAAATTTAACTCTCTTCTATGAGGCTAAAAAAAGGAACCTAAAGACCAACCAATGTATTATTGTGGTTCACTTTAAGATGCATCTGATGAGGTGGACTATAGTCCATGGAAATGTATACTCAAGTCAATCAGCTAGTCTTTATGATGCTACAAGACTTCATATATATGTGTATGTACACACACACACACACACACACACACGAGGGTTGAATGAAAATTAATGCCTCCACCTTCATTACTTGAGTTTGGATGGGAATATGTTAATAAATCAAATGCAGAAATAATCCTTAGAATGTGCTCAACTACCACTATTCACTTTTCCACATAATCACCAGACAATTGGATATATTTCTGTCACCAATGAACAAGTTTTCTGAAGCCGTCACAGAAGAAGTCAACACTCTGTTTCCGCAACCAGTGTCTCACAGTTCTCTCAATGTATCAGAAACATAATGATGTCCCCACAGATCTTTCATTATTGGGAACAGATGGATTCTCTGATGAATCTCCTTTGGGGTGACACCTTCTGCTGTCAAGAATTCAATGACTCTACGTTGCTTAAGTCGCATTGACCAACTGTCTGCGCAGGGTTCCATGCTTCGCACTTTAACAACACAACCGTTCAATGCTAAGCCATTCTGCCAAATGGAACTGTAGAGGAGAGTCTACTGAACAAGCCAGTACCTGCCGCATACCAGGACTGCCATCTGTTGAGGAGTTACGAAGGTGGAGGCATTACTTTTCATTCAACCTTCGTATATGGAAAGAGCCTAATTCAACTAGCTCTCTATATCCAAGCCACAGACCTTGAAATGTTGACTTTATAGCACTGCTGTGTATTGACTTTAACAACACTATAATTGTAGAGTGTTGCTTTCTCAAACTATTTCTAGTTTGCTAAATATTTTTCCAGGAGGTGCCAGCCTGTCTCTCCCTCCAAGCTTTAGTGACGCGCTGCTGCAAATGTTACTACGACATTTTGCTAGGGCTGAATCCTTGCTGATACATCATGAAGGGCAGATTTATTGTAAAGGGAAGAGAAAACATCCAGGGAATCCACAGATACTGAAACATTCTCAGGAAGCTCCTAATGGGAAACAATGGAGACGAGACACACACTCTTCCTGACATCTACGATTTCATTGAGTCATTCTTGCTACTCCGTTTGTGAACCAGACATATAGTTTCAAATGCTACCGACATTTATAGACAACCATTCATTCATTACTGGAGAGTCAATGAGGTTATAGTTTCCTGCTCTGGAGACAAGGATTCATTGCTCATTGTTCAGTTTGGTCAACATCAAAAAGATATAGGCCAACCCCAGAGATTAGCAATGATGATCATCTTGAGGGGCCTTGTTGTCATAGGACCCAACATTCCATGAGAATCACTCTAAGAGAATCCAACAGAGAAAATTATTGGGGTTAGATCTATTGGACAGAGCAACAAAGAAAAATGGTACTCCATCTAGATCAGTGGTTCTCAACCTAGGGTCAACCAGCTGTTAGGATTTCTGGGAGTTGAAGGCCAAAAACATCTGGGGACCCCAGCGTGAGAACCACTGATCTTGATAATGTTAGGATAATGTTAGGATGCTATACTAACTTACATGCTTAGAAATAATGGAGGACTGAGAGTGGACAGTTCAGACCAAAAGAGAGCATCATAAGTTGAAATGATCTGTCTGTAAATCTGTTGTCTGTTTTATATAGATAAGTTTGCTCTCCATTTCCACCATGATCCAGTGTTACCTTTCCATTGATAGAATTTCTCCTTCCATCTCCAAAAGGTCATAATTTCATAGTGCTCCTGCTAATAGAACAGGGGACATGGTTTTTCTGGATTTGTGTCTCTGTAGCTTCCCCCCCAAAGTCTCTTCAAAAGGTTGGAGGTCCTTCCATTCATGGAAGGTCTTCCCACCCAGTTTTTTGTCTATCCTTCTCTCATTTTATTCTGGAGCGCTCATTGGTTCTCCAAATAGCAATTTGAGAGGGTTGAGGATTTATCATAGTAAGAAGGTAGCAGAAAGATTCCCTTATACCAATGGAGTTTCAGGCACATACATCTGTGTCAATCTCAAATAATGTTCCTAAATAAGCAGCAGAGCAATCAAAATATGTTAAAAAGCCAGCAAAAACAAAACAAAAATCAGCTAATGTAAACCAGCCAGTTGGATTCCCAAACTCTAGTCTTCCAGGTGTTTGATGGCCTGGACAAATGGAGAGATCTTGGTCTGGAAGAACTTCATATTTGACCTTACTGAGAAAGCCCATTGTTTATTCACCATCATCTACTTCTGCAAAGTCTTAGAGAATGTTTGGGAAGTCTCAGGGAATGCCAGGATAATATTTAGACATGTTCATCCTCAAGAAGTCAATCCCTCAGATTGCCAGTTCTGAATGTGTTTCAAGTGTTAAGTCAAGCACCAAAAACATAAATCATACCACACAATGGACTAAAAGGTAATGGCATACCTTGAGAATTGATGGACTATTATCTTCATAGTTGATCTCACTTAACATTCAGATAGGTCCTTTCTGGAGTAACCAAAGTTTCCAATTTTCGAGATCTTTCCTACATATAAATGAATGCAGGAGTCATGCCTATCTATCTATCATTCTGGGTTTTCATTTCCATACATATAAAACGTCATATTCCTCTTTTCCCCTTTTTGTTGGTTACCTTTTATCTATAGAATATTTTCAAACATACAAATGAATAGTGCTGTGTTTTTGTTTGTTTTTTGTTTAGGTTTGGATTGATGCAGCCACTCAGATTTTTTACTCTTTAGGAGCTGGGTTTGGGGTCTTAATTGCTTTCGCCAGCTACAACGAGTTTAACAACAATTGTTACAGGTAAGACAAATGAAGTCAGCATGGTCAGACAGTTGTATCCAGTTATTTCTTATCTAAATAAATTAGTACACTTCATTCTGTTAAAAACGCTTACCTTCCTAAGTACAGAATGGAGATAAATAATGAGATATTATTATTCCAGAAAGAAGGTATTCATTCTTGAGGTTTTCGTTTTTGTGTTTTCTATTATACTAACAAAAATGCAGAGTTATTTAAATATTACATTTTCCAAATAATCCTGCAATTCAACAAAATGGAAAAATGCACTAAATCACATCAAAATTTGAAATAGCACTAAGCCAGCAGAAGGATTGAAAATAATAAGGACAGCACAGCGCTACATTATTGGAGTTAAGAAGTAAAAAGATTAGACGACCTGGGTAAATATCAAGATCTTTGCTTGATATCAAAAAGTAATTAAACTGGGCGCCAGGTGAGTCTCTTAGGGGAGAGCACTCTAGAATGGAAACACCACGTCTAAAGCAATCCTCTGCTCAGTTGTCACTAGATGAATCGCATATGGCCATATTGTCTATAGATGATCCTCCAGGGATTGTCCTACTCTTGATGTTTGTGAGAGGAAATGGTGGTTTAAAATGGACAATTTGAGCTAAGCTATAAGTGGATGAATCGAGTGTCTTCCTACATAGAAGCACTCGGGTTTCCATGCATCCTTTAGAAGTGGTTGAGATCCTACATCATGGAACACAAGTTGAAGCTCTTTGAGTTATGCAGCCTGAAGCAGAGAAGGAGGAGGTGACATGATAGCCATCTTTAGATATCTGAAGGGATGCCATGTAGAAGATGGATCAATCTTATCTTCAGCTTCAGCAGAGACTAAAACTTCCACCTAACTTCCTAATGTTCCATCTAAACATTAAGAAGAACTTCTTTACTGTAAGAGCTCTTCAACAGTGAAATAGATTGCCTTGGAAGGTGGTGGATTCTCCAACTTCAGAATGTGGGTGGCCTTCTTTTAAGACTGCTTTAGCTGTGTATTCCTGTGTATCTCAGCGTTGGATAAGGTATCTCTTGTGACCCCTTCACTCTCTAAGACCCTATAATTCTCTGATAGGGTTGGAGTCAATTTGAAGGCACATAACAGCAACAAAACATGCAGATGATTTTTCTGTACTGAATTTGCAAAATGAAACCCATGCCTTGGTTTCAACAACTTAGTATTTAGACTACTTTTGATTGGAGTTTTCCCGTTAATGGCTTTAGAGCTGGAAGTAAATATCACTTGGCAATAATTAATGGCTATTAGCTTGTAGTAAAAGTGGCACCTGTAATCCCACATGGTTATCCGATTGGCAACCATCTGCCTTTGGCAATTAGATTACTGTTAATCACAACCAATCACTTGGAAGTAAAGGAGACAGAAAGAGGGGGAAAGAAGACAATTTCCTGCATAATTGCTCTTATCCTGTAATCTAAATAAATTTACTATGGGACATCTGAAACAAAAACTTTAATGCCAACATTATCCAACAACTTTTGGAGAAGGAACAAAAATGCTTGAGACGGGCTTAAAACTGGAGGTGATACAAATTCATTTTTTGCTGTTTTTCATAAGGTTGTGTAATCTTTGGTGTAAACAATAATTAGTCCCGGTTTTGAAATATTCATTTATCTTGGCTCCTCAACATGAGTTCTGGTGCCATGCCAACTGGAATTGAAATAGATTGCACTTCTGCAAGGAAAATAACTTGGTCAACATGTTTGCACACAATAAGTGGCATTTTGTGCAAAATCAGTTTTAGTGCAAAATATTTATTTTTTTCCTAAAATATAGTATAGTTTATGCATCTTCCTATCCTTGAGTGGAAATGGGAAAAACACAGTCTTTTCAGGCTCACTCAGAGATTTGTTACCATCAGATCAATGATGTAGAGCAGGGGTTCCCAAATGTTTTCAGCCACCAAGCCCTTTTTGAAACAAAAGTTTCTTGTGGAGCCCCAAGAAATTGTTATATATTATATATTATATTATATATATGTGTGTGTCTGTGTCTCTCTGTGTGTGTGTATGTATGTGTGTACACACACACATCAGACATGGGCAAACTTTTTTACACTTTGTGTTTTAAAATCCAACAGACAGGCCAAGCCAGTGGCAGATGGATGAGTGTCTGTGTGAATTAATTAAAGAAAACATGAACAAATTCCTGTGCACATTGCACATGTCTCGTTTGTAGTGCAAAAAAAGAAAATAGAAAAGGAAGAACAATACAATATTTAAAATGAAAAACAATTTCGACCAACATAAACTTAACAGTATTTCAGTGAAAGATTCCAGGGACCATCCAATCCAACCCCTTCTGCCATACAGGAAAAGCACTATCAAAGCACCCCCAATAGATGACCATCCATCTGAGTCCCTTTGGGGAGAGAGGGTGGTAGTAAAGCATGATGATGATGATGATGATGATGATGATGATGATCATCATTATCATCACCATCATTATCCAGTCTTTATAATAATACTGTAGTCATAGGAGTAAACCTAGGGGCCATCCAGTCCAACCCGCTTCTGCCATACAGGAAAAGCACAATCATAGAATCATAGAGTTGGAAGAGACCTTGTGGGCCATCCAGTCCATACACCCCCTGAGCATTGGGAGGGAAATGGGGTTTTGGAATCAAGGAAGGCGAGAGGAAAAGTGTCTGGGCAGTGAGGAAGGAGAGGAAAAAGGCTTTTGGGGGTGAGGGAAGAGCAGGGGCTTGGGGCAAGGGAGGCCTGGGGAGGGGAGGAGCAGGAAAGAGGAGAAAAAGCCTTGAGAGGAAGGAAGTAGGAAAAAGGAAGTACAGAGCCCTTCAATATTCTTCACGGAGCCCCAGGAGCTCTGCAGAGCACACTTTGAGAATCACTGATGTAGAGAATGGAATATTCTTTCAGTCCTTTTTGAATGGCCAGATTTCAGTATAGATGGTACATGACAAAGTGGGAATTTTTATCCATATCCCTTGGCTTTAGTACAAGAGAGAACAGCCACACTACAATGTCCATCCACTATATTCTACTGAAAATGGCTTCTAGTACTTACGCCTTAAAAACTGCCCGACAAAGTGGTTTCTAAGTCAAACTTGGATGAACTTTTTGTGTTTTAAAAGAGGGACATCAGGTTACAAAATTCAAGTTTGTTGTAAAATAGTTCTGAATGTGATGCATAAATGACTTTTCCTTTCTTTCCTGTGTTCCTCTAGAGATGCCCTGATGACCAGTACGATCAATTGCGTCACCAGCTTCATCTCAGGATTTGCCATTTTTTCTATCTTGGGCTATATGGCTCATGAATACAAAGTTGACATTAAAGATGTGGCCACTGAAGGTAAGACATCTCTTTTCTGTAATGGAAACAACTCATTTCAAACCACACATGAAACTGCCTCTTTTTGTTAAGCCAAGAAGGTGAAAACCCTCTAACGCCAGATCCCAAGAGATCTTGGAAGCTAAGCAGGGTTGGTCCTGGTTAGTACTTTAATGGGACATTGCTGATGAATCCTAGGGTGCTGTAGATGCTATTTCAGAGGAAGGAAATGGAAACCACCTCTGAGTATACTTTCCATAACAAAACCCTATGATGTTAATAAGTTGACAAACAACTAGGAGACACACACAAATACATTCACTGGAAAGTAATCTCCTACAGTAAACATGGTGAACGGATCCAATCTGGAGAAATAACCATTATCATAAATAGAGATGTATTAACCAAACGTGCCTTATATTGATGAAATTAGAAGACAGGCTGTAACGAAGTGTGATTTTTTATTTACAGATGCCATGTTTAACTGTGTTTTAAAAGGGTTAATATTTCAGTTACTCAGCACTCAGAAGTTGGTTGCCATGGAGAAGGGGGCGGAGCCAACTGGGTTAGCTGAAGAGAGAATAGATTTTGGAGGGAAACTCGGTCAGTCAGTCAGTCAGTCAGTCTGTAATCAAGGGAATTACAGGGAAGATTGATCCGGGTTGAAGGGATCAAGGAAGACTCAATTGGTCATTTTGAGTCAGTCTGTGTGTCTGTGGTCAGCGAACCACAGGGAAGTCTGATTCTCAGTTGGAGGGTCAGGGTGGCTCAAATGAGGAAATTTGAGTCAATTCTAAAATAAGGTGACTTATTTTAGGTAGACTGGGCTCTGTTGAAGCTCAGGAAAGGCTGATCCTAAGTTAGGGGATCAGGGTTAAAATAAGTTTGGTGACTTATTTTAAGGTGGTCTGTCTCCTGATTAGGAACAGATATTCTGTGATTGAAGTGGAATTTTAGGAAGTTTGAATCACCTCATTCTGTTATTGTAATTGTTAAGGAAAGTGCCTCTTAAGTGAGAATTGTAACTATCAAGCTTGTGCCTAAATAAATGTTATTGTTCCTTCAAACATCTTAGTCTTTGTCATATATACACACATTAAGAATAAAGAAAGAAGAAAAATAAAAGTCTCCTCTCTAGGTAGCTAGTGGCTACATATTCCTATAGTGGTGGCAAGAGTTGATAATCCCCTTAACATCTGGTGGCCGCATTATAAACATCTTTACCTCAGGTGGCAGCGTTTAAATAAAACATATTTATATTGGTGGCAGTGGATATAGTTATATAAAAATATATAATAAAAACATCTCCACAAATTGAATAGGGTGGGATTTCAAAAAGGTTCCCCCCTGCCTGAGTTCTTTACAAATTGGTGGTAGTGGTGGGATTTAAAAAAGGAATCTCCCCTGCATGAGTTCTTTACACAGGCCTTTTGCATCTTTCTTCCCCCCCCCCCCCCTTTCATCAGGACCTGGATTGGTTTTCATCCTTTATCCAGAGGCAATTTCAACACTGAAAGGATCAACATTTTGGGCAATTGTATTTTTCATCATGTTGCTTACACTGGGTATTGACAGTTCTGTGAGTATTCCTCTCTTTCTCTGAATTATTCCCTTTTGAGTCTCTTCCTTTGTTGTGAAATGTTCATACAATAGGTATTGGGGTATAGAGACTTTCTTCAGTCCAGAATTCTTCTAGTTGGGGTTTCTTTGCAGTGGGAATGATGTGCTAGGACAGTGGTTCTCAACCTATGTTTTGGCCTACAACTCCCAGAAATCCCAGCCAGTTTACCAGCTGTTGGGATTTCTGGGAGTTGAAGGCCAAAACGTCTGGGGATCCACATGTTGAGAACCACTGTGCTAGGAGAAACTTGGTCTATTCTAGCCATCTAATTCTTAAACGATTCCAGATTTCATCATTGCCGTTGTTGATGAATGGCTTTGGATTGGTCTGCTCTCTTTCTTCTTAGATGGGTGGCATGGAAGCTGTCATCACTGGCTTGGCAGATGACTTCCAGATCATAAAACGACGGAGGAAGCTTTTCACATTCTGCGTCTCTTTCGGCACTTTCCTTCTTGCTCTCTTCTGCATAACAAATGTAAGTATGCCTTTGGAAAAGCATTGTGTGTAGAAGTAGCATTGTAGAAGAAACGCCAATCCATTTTGGTTGGAATTTACAAAAGATGGGAGGAATTATTATTATTATTATTATTATTATTATTATTATTATTATTATTATTATTATTATGCTATTGTTAATACCATATTGTTTTTGTTGACCCTACTTTTCCACTTACAGAGCCAGTTTACTGTTTTTCTTTGAAATACAGTAAATATTGAAAAACCTTTAACCTACTGATGCCTCAATATAATTTCATTGGGATCTATTTTCATTTTGAAATTGAGCCATAGCTGCTGCATTTCCCACCCTTGGCTTATACTCGAGTCAATAAGTTTCCCCAGTTTTTTGTGGTAAAATTAGGTGCCTCGGCTTATATTAGGGTCAGCTTATACTCGAGTATATACGGTAGTTGTGTCTTTTCCATAATGCCTTCCTAAACAGTAAGGATTCTTTAGTACCATTGCAATCTACTTTCTATGATTAATTCTTGTCTTATAGGCTCTTCTGTTGGTTTAAATAGTTTTAGGGTAGGTTTTTAAAAAAACAACAACATTGTTTTAACCTTAAGAAATTTAGTATGAAAAGAGTACTTTTGTTACCAGATGCGATCTTTAGCTTGTATCCATTGAATAGAAATAACACCTGCATTTGATTCTTGTTTGAACTAATTTGTTCAATTCCATCCTTGCTTCATCTGTAAACATGTTATGATATGTAACATATTGACGTCAGTTAAGTACAAAACAGAAATTAGTGTCTTGCAATTCTATGATTTATTTTGTTTTCAAATAACCACACAGGAGCAATATGTTTTCAATTGGCTTTCTTTTAGAAAAAGGAGAACATCAAACACACAAGACAAGTGTATAACAATTTAAACCACCTGGAGCTGCTTAGCGTCTGTTCCTTTAGCCAACCATTTTCGATTTGTTAATTATAGAGAAGGACTTATATATGTATAGAATTTATATTCTACTTCTTATTGCAAGTTATTAGCGGATAGGTCAGGATAATCAAATACCAAAAGTATTTCAGTGACAACAAGAAGCCAGAAATTGGAGCTTACAATTTAATTGTTCTAAGTAAGTAACATTGATATTTGGGTTTTGTTGTATTATCCAGGCAGAGGCCAGAAGGGGGCGCTACAGAGAGAAGGATATTCCATTTTATTTGGCGGGGGAGTTGAAGGAGGAAAACCATTTCCCCTGTTTTTGCTGATTATTCCCCCTTCCCATTTCTCATTTCATAAATGAAAGTTGTTTCCACAATAGGGACATGGGTGGGAGGAATAACATGAAAACAAGGAGAAATGGTTTTCCTCCTTCAACCCACCCTCCACCCCTATAAAATGGACTATCCTTCCCTCTCTATCACCCCCTTGTGGCTTCTGCCTGGATAATGAAATAGTACCATTATCTGTTATACTTTTTCCCATTAAAATAATGAGAGGCAGCAACATAACTTTAAAACATTTCATTAATGATTCCTAATAGTCTCAGGATATTATTAGTTTGGGGCTGGTAAAGCAAGCAAAACGAGGCTCTGTGCATGCCTGGGTAAGAGGAAGCAGCTCTGTTCCTGACTCTCCGGAGATACAAATGAAATAAAGTCCAGAGCCTGAGATAAGTATTAATTTAGCAGTCAGTTAATGGATAATTATTCGTGGGAGACCCCTGCAGCCAACAAACTTTCTCTACAGTAAAATAATTGGGGGAAAGAGACTTTATTAAGTAAGATAAGCAAGAATCAAACCGGGAAGACGGCCAAAAATGGCGTCCAAACGGGAACTACAAAATATTCAACAAATGATTACAGAGCTATCGGAAACCTTGAATCCAAAAGTTGACATGCTGCTGGAACAAATGAAGACCATACAACAAGATAATAAATTAATTAAAAAAAACTTAAACAGACTGAGAAAAGAACGCAGCAAAACCAGAACGAAATTGCAGCTTTCCGGGAGGGGATGGATACACTGCAGAATTTTACAAAGAAATGAAAGAAATAATAATTCCAGAATTGAAGATTCTATTTAATAACATAACGAAGGGAGGGAAAATCCCTGACACTTGGAGAGAATCAGAGATAATAACAGTAAGAAAAAGTGGGAAAGATCCAGAAGATCCCAATTCATACAGACCCATTAGCCTCCTAAATCAGGTTTATAAAATATTCACGAAAATATTAGTAAATAGAATAGAAGAGATTATATCCAAAATAGTAAAGGAAGATCAATATGGTTTTATAAAAGGCAGGAATATTGCGCACCCTATAAGAAATGTATTAAACATCCTTAATCATAACAAAAAAAGAAAGTTTGCACTAGTAAAGTTAGACATTTATAAAGCCTTTGATTCACTAAACCACAAATATCTGTTACAACTAATGGGTAATTACGGATTTGACATTTCATTTATTAAAATAGTAAAAGAGTTATATAGTAATTCAAGAGCAAGAATAAGAGTAAATGAAGGCTTAACAAAAATTTTCAAAACAGAAAGAGGTGTAAAACAAGGTTGTCCCCTGTCTCCGCTCCTATTTGCATTAGCAATGGAACCTCTAGCAGATAGAATAAGAAACAACGGCAGGATAAAGGGATATCAAATTAGGAACGAAGAGGTGAAGATAAATCTTTATGCGGACGATATTTTACTAATAATGGAAAACCCAGCAGAAGCTATTCATGAAATACAAATAATATTAAAAGATTTTGAAAGGTATTCAGGATTGAAAGTGAATATGAGCAAATCAGAAATGATGATATACAATATGGGGGAAAAGGAGCAGAAGGAGCTGCAGACAAAAATGGGAGACATAAAAATAATAAGAAATAAAATAAAATATTTAGGTATAACCATTACAAAAGAAATAACTAAGTTAAAAGCAGCCAATTATGGGGCAATATGGAAAAAATCCAGGAAAAATTAAAAGCCTGGGGAGATAAACAATTAAGTACCCCACGAAAAATATTAGCACTAAAAATGTGCATAATACCCAAATTACTTTACCTGTTCCAAACCCTATCAATAAAAATAGACTATAGGCAAATAAAAGAATGGGATAATACCTTGAGAGAATGGATATATGGAAAAAAGAGAAACAGAATAATGAAAAAGATTCAATATACCCCAAGAAGATTACTTGGATGGGGATTTCCAAATCTACAAAACTATTATGAGGCCTTCCAACTAAGATCTTTACTAGAAATAAGTTTAAAGGGAGAAGATAAATGGATAAAAGTAGAGAACGAAATAAATGAAGGGCGGGGAAAATATGGGCTATATACTAGAGATATTAAAGAAATAAAAGAAAAACTAACAGGTCCAAGAAAGATTGAGTTTGAATGTTGGCAAAAATGGCAAAAACTATGGGCAAATAAAATTTCTGGAAAGACCCCAATTAAGAGCATGGGACTCCCTGAAAGGTTGGTAAATACCTTAGAAGAAAAAGGATTAAGGAGGGTAAAAGATATGTGGAAACAAGATGGAGGGATAATTAACTGGCTAGACCTTTTGGAAAAAGGGGGGAAAGAATATTGGTTAAAATTAAGAGGGATCTGGGAAAAAGTAAAAAAAGAGGGTGCACAGCCCACTGAAGAACTGAAGGTAGATAAATTGCTAAATGCAAGAGAAAAAACAAGTAAAGGAACAGTGGCAAAAATATACAATTTAATGGTAGAAGATAAGGAATTTATGATCCGAGCAATACGTAACAAATGGAATGGGGTTAAAATATTAAGCACACAAGAAGTAGACGAAATAATTAGGAACATAAATAAAATAAAAACAGAAAAATATAATGAATTAGAAAAAAGATGGTATTAAGATGGTATAGAACTTCGGAACAACTGTCTTATATGATAAAAGGGAAGAATTCAAAGTGCTGGCATTGTAATAAAGAAAAGGGCACTTATTCACATATGTGGTGGGAGTGTTCTGAATTAAAAAAAATTTGGCTAATGATACAAGGGAAAATCCAGGACTTATTACAGATAACAATACAAATTAATAATGATTTGTTACTTTGGGGAGTGCTGGATCATCCAAGTATAAAAACTGAGTGCCAAGAGTTATTGAAAGTAACAATAAGAGCAGCACATGCTGTGATTGCTAGAGGATGGAGAGACAAATCGAAATGGACGTTAAATAATTGGAATGATTATATGTATGATCAAGTGTTGTTAGATATTACAGGAATTATGACTAACCAAGTAACAAGAATGAATAAACAAAAGGACATTACAAATAGATGGAAAGACTACTTCAACTGGGTGAAAAATGGAGGAGCCAACGATTACATTAAAGAAAAAATACAAAGACTTTACCTGTGGCTGGATCTGCAAGATTAATATAAACATTCTGTGGTTGAGGAGGGAGGGTGTGGGTGGTAGGGAGGAAAAAATATTGGCAGATGTTAAAAAAGGGAAGTAGTGTTGTTATGAATTATGAATGTAAAATCCAATAAAAATGTAAAAAAAAAAGGTAAAGCAAGAAAAATTAAATTGGTCACCCACAAATATTTTAAAGGTTATTTGGGAAATTTTTGGAGGTTTTTGTCCATGTTAAGTATTTTTACAAATCCCGTGTGTTTAGTATTTTTATTTTTTTTAATATTTTTTATTAAAGTATTAACAATAGAATACAGTGAAAGTGTGGGAACAATGTCGTGATAGAAAAGATGAGTGAAATAGAAAAGGGAGAATATAGAAGAGCAAAAGAAAAAACGAAAAAATGATATATAAAAAATGATATATACACACACATCAAAAATTAAAAAAAAATAAAAAATACTGTGACTTCCTTTAGTCCTTAGTGGTTAGGGTCCACTTGTTTCTTTCCTCTAAAATTATTCATTGTCCTTCTGACCCTAATTTTTCTCCAATTATTAATAGTCAATTATTTCTTCATTCTTCTGAAGTAGTTTTCTACTGACTACCAGTCTGTTTGTTTTATGGGGTTTCCCGAATTCTTTTTAAGAAAAAAAGTTAGTTGGTCCATATCTTTAACCTCCCTCACTTTGATTTGAGTCCAGGTCCGGTGTTTCTTGTAATTTCCATGTTCTCGCAAAAACAATCCTCGCGGCCGTCAAGAGATATGTGAACAGAATGTCTTCATTTTTGTCAAAAAAGTCCTTATCTAATAAACCTAGAAGATAATGTTCTGGTTTCTTTGGAAAAGTTCTTTTTGAATATTTTTTGCAGCTCCTCGTGGATCTTTGTCCAATAGCTAGTAGTTATTTTGCAAGTCCACCATAGATGAAAAAAAACTTCCCTCATGTTCCAGACACTTCCAACATTTTTTTCAGCATTCTTATACATTTTGGATAGTTTTATCGGTGTCATGTATCATCGATGAAACATCTTAAGCCAATTTTCTTTGAGGTCTGACGCATAGGTATATTTTAACTTTTTATTCCAAACCAATTTATTTATTTTATTGCTATAATATCTACTACCCAGCTTGGCACCCAAGGTGGCTTATTGCTATTTTTAAATAGCATGTTAATAAAGCATGAAGAAAAAGCAATGAACAGCAAAATGTCTGATTCAAAAGTTAATAGTACATTTGGCCATGTTTGCAAGTTTAACTTTTTGCAGATTTGATAATTTTTGCTAGAAATCTGTAGGTCTTCCAAGGTCCTGGTGGAAGACCTCAAGATTCCTAAAGACACCTTTATGGGAATCTCTAGGCCTTCCAGTGCAATTCTTGGTCAACTTTCTCCAGAAAGGTGACCATAGAGTCATGCTAGAAGACCTTGGTATTCCTAGATAAATATTTTTCTCAGATTTTTTTTAAAATAGTAATATTGTATTCATGGTTTTTCATATTCACAGGGGTCCAATGCCCCTAATCCCAGCAAATGTGAAAGACTAACTGTGTTTTTCCAAAATTCAACCAGAAGTATGCAATTACTGCAAACAAACAACCATCAATATTATTATTCTTATTTGCATTGAATTCAAGGTCATCTTGTGTTGAAAGTGATTGATTGGACATAGTGAGAGCTAAGCAAATTAAACAAGCTTTTGGTATTTGGAGATAGTCTAGGAATATGGGCCATATATCTTATTGAATGTTTCCATATCCTTATTTTGTTTCCTTATCCTTGCCTAGGGTGGAATCTATGTGCTTACCCTACTAGACACATTTGCTGCAGGAACATCCATCTTGTTCGCTGTTTTAATGGAAGCCATTGGCGTTTCTTGGTTTTATGGTAAGTTGGCAGAAAGGGGATGAAAAATACCTTCATTGTTCTCTCACTGGAAACTGGTCCAATGTGATAGCTGCAAATAACGTCATAATAGCGTTGGGGAGAAGGAACACGAGGATCTCTCGGGATTAAGTTACAACTGTATCCACCCAAGATTATTAACAGACAATGCTGGCCTTGTGCCTCAAGTGAGGATTGCTTCACCTCATTTATTTGTAATTTTATTTTTTATTTTCATTGTGGTAAGTAAAACAAGACCCAAAACATTGTTGTGATATATATGGCTTTGTAATAATAAGCAGAAGGGATTTTTTTAAGAAAGGCTCATAAGCTGAAATAGTATACAGTAGAGTCTCACTTATCCAACATAAACGGGTCGGCAGAATGTTGGATAAGCGAATATGTTGGATAATAAGGAAAGATTAAGAAAAAGCCTATTAAACATCAAAATAGGTTATGATTTTACAAATTAAGCACCAAAAAATCATGTTATACAACAAATTTGACAGAAAAGGTAGTAAATTACACATTAATGCTGTGTAGTAATTACTGTATTTATGAATTTAGCACCAAAATAACACAATGCATTGAAAACATTGACTACAAAAATGCATTAGATATCCAATGTTCTGGATTATCCAAAGTGAGACTCTACTGTATTTAGGAAAATGTGCGCTAGTAAAAATATGTGTCATTGTAACTTCTCAGTGTTTGAATGACGTGTAACCTACAAAAATAAGGGAGACTTAAACATATATTTGTATATGTGCGGATGGATAGATAGACAGATAGATGATATAAAGATAGATATAAAGTTATCCCTGAAGAAGACCATTACAATATATATGTAGCTTGAAATGTGTTGAGCTCATGTGACTTTGGTTGGGTGTTCTCTACTTCTTGTCTCTGCTAATATCCTACTGTTACTACTAACACAAATATCAGTTCAATTGCGAAATACATGTCTCAGCTAGTACCGTGTTTTCCCGAAAATAAGACAGTGTCTTATATTAATTTTTGCTCCCAAAGATGTGCTAGGTCTTATTTTCAGGGGATGTCTTATTTTTCCATGAAGAAAAATTCACATTTATTGTTGAACAAAAAATGAACATTTATTATATACTGTACAGTAGTTGTCATCACAAATCAGCATAACCAGACAAACTGTGAATCCTATCAATAATTTCTTGTTACTACCGTTATTTCCATGTACAACTGGTATGTACATTTACCAATCCTGCATGCTCTGGTGTTCTATGTGTTGTCAAAGGCTTTCATGGGGTTGTTGTATGTCTTTCTCAGAGGTTGTGAGGATGCCTGCCATAGATGTGGGCGAAACGTCAGGAGAGAATACTTCTGGAACATGGCCACACAGCCCGAAAGACATACAACAACCCTGTAGTGTTCTGTTTGGCAGGCACTGGGCATGCTTCCAAACAAAAACTTTGCTAGGTCTTACTTTCAGGGGAGGCCTTATATTTAGCAATTCAGCAAAACTTCTACTAGGTCTTATTTTTGGGGGATGTCTTATTTTCGGGGAAACAGGGTAAATTTGTATATGTGTCTATGCCTTCAAGTTGCCTATCAGCTTATGGTGGCCCCATGGATTTTGTAATGCTTTCTTGGTCAAAGAATACTCAGAGGTGGTTTGTCATTGTCGTCTTCTGAAAAATAACCAACAGCACCTGCTATTCCTTGAACTAGTGCAGTGTTGTGGTTTTAATGTCTGATTGAGACTCTAGAGACTTGGACATGGAAGCCCATGTGGTGACCTTGGTCAAGCCATATTCTCTCTGTTTCAGAGAAAGGCAATCACAAATGTTTTCCCTGTGATAGGTTTGCCTTCAGGTGGACACAAGTTGGAAATGACTTGAAGGCACACAACAACAAAACTGCTATTTCATCAGGTATTAGCAAAGGCTGACTTTGCTTAGTTTCCATAGTTAGATGGGATCTGGTGTCTTCATATATTTAGGTCTAGTGTCTGCACTGTACTATTGAGTTTTGACTGTACCACAGAACATACAATGCTAAGCCTGAGCTTGGACTCACATGAAGGGAACATTTGTCTACAAAATAAATACTTCCTTTCCCTGGGAAGCAAGCACGAAGGTTCACCTATGTTGTCGAAGGCTTTCATGGCTGGAATCACTGGGTTGCTGTGAGTTTTTTAGGCTGTATGTTCATGTTTCTGACATTTTGCCTGCATCTGTTGGTTCTGTTGGCAGTGAAGCAAGTGGAGTGTTAATATATATTCTTACTTAGGCAATCTCTCATAGCCTAAGGATGATGGTCCTCCAAGTGTCTTGGTGGTGGATGCGTAGGTGGCTGTGGAGACCTATTCATGACCCGCATGTTCTTCCACAGTGAGGAGATTGGTTTCCAGGTAGAAGGTGGTCCCGACCAGGGTTGGCTTGATGTGCCTTCCTCT